>NC_079192.1:413807335-413855534 GCF_029499605.1 Hyla sarda
TAACATCATAAAATATTTACATCCCATAATGTTAATATTTGTCGCTATCATCTTCTCGGCTCGAGCCTTGATATTTATTTTCATACATTATAGAAAGCGCTTTTTATTTATTCGCCTCGCGCCGACGATTCTCGGGTTGTCTTGTCGCTTGTTATAGAAAAAATACCTCAAACTTTTGTTTTTCTTTTTTTTTCTTCCTTTGGTCTTTTTCTAACGCTGATAACTACGCATTGAAGAAAATAAATAAAAATGGAGATGCAGTAAATAAAATCTCCTTTAAATTAGAATTATAAAAAATAAATCTCCTTAAATTAGATTTCTACATAATTATGAACATTTTCTAATTTTATTTTATTTTTTTTGTGACATTTATTTCCGGTTTCCTTGCTCTCAATTTGTCGTTATGGAGGTGTTTACTCAAAGACAAACAAATTGTTGGCGAATAATTTGGGCACACTCCTTAGACCACACCTTTTTCCCGACAAGCCACGCCCTTTTGAAAGAGGGCGTGGCACATTTTTCTAATGTAAATACTATGGCCCAGATTTACTAATAATTTAGCTAAAAAACAGTTCTATGCACTTTCGACACTTTTGTTAACGCTTTTTCGCCATGTCCCAGAAAAGGGGGGGGGGGACATGGCCTTGGTATAATGAGAAGTGGCTTTACTTGCGCCAAAAATTGTGCCACATTCTGGCTTTCATTTTCTGTTGGTTAGAAAGAGAAAGCGGATTGGTCGGCCGCTCCACTAGTGATCTGCCTTTAAAGGGGTACTCCGCTGCTCAGAGTTTTGAACAAACTGTTCCGAACGCTGAAGCCGGGAGCTCTTAACGTCATAGCCCCGCCCCCTCATGACATCACGCCACACCCCCTAGACTTGCATTGAGGGGGTGGGGTGTGATGTCATGAGGGGGCGGGGCCATGACGTCACGATCTCCCAGCTCCAGCCTTCAGAACAGTTTGTTCCAAACGCTGAACATCGGAGTACCCCCCTTTAAGCATAAATTGACAACTGGGCGTTACCGTTCACATTTCTTAAAAGGCATGTCCCTATACAGTTTCATACCGTCAGTCCTGATTGGTCTGTGTTGGGACATGCCCGTCTAACAGGGGGCGGGGGGGGGGGGGGGGGGGAATGGTAGCACCCAGTTATTTAATTTATGCATATATTTCCAGGAGGCATAACAGAGGGAACTCCACAATGTGAAGCTGGCATTTTATGCGGCAACAGAAACGGCAAAAAATGACCCGCCGTAGTAACGTATATGGCTACGTATATATACACTGTGATTGTGTCTCTTGTGTTGCGATTGTGTTGCAGTTTTTTATCTCTATTATTTTTTATTTTTTTAATTAATAAGGAAAAGCAACACGGGAACACAGACTTGCACATACTTGTATAGGTTACCTTGAAATGGAAAAACGAAGGTAATTTCTTCCAAAAAACAGCGCCACACTTGTCCTCAGGTTGCGTGTAGTATTACAACTTGGCTTCATTCACTTCCATGAAACTGAGCTGTAACACCACACGTAACCTGAGGACAGGGGTGGCGCTGTTATTAAAAGAAATTGACTGGCTATCTAATTAGGACATTTTAGCCCCTCCCTATAAACAGCCAGAACGCACGGGAATGCCCCCAAAATGTCCACAAATCCTGCCCATTTTGCACCACAAGACCACTGCTGTGCACTGTGATACCGGCATAGTGGCCGCTCCTAGCTGCCATTCCCTAGCAACAGTCGGCAAAGTAACGATCCTTCTCTGCGTTCCTTTTAGTTACTTTCGGAAAGGCGGCTTCTTCGGTCTGGCGTGTTTTGCCAACATGCCGGTGGAGAGCGAGCTGGAGAGAGGAGCGCGGATGAAGTCCGTGGGTATTCTGTCGCCGTCTTACACCCTACTCTACCGCTACATGCACTTTTTAGAGAACCAAGTCCGGTAAGTTTTTGTGATTTTAAAATTCTAATTTTAGACCCAGCATCTTTTAAAGGGGTACTCCGGTAGAAAGTGCCAGAAAGTTAAACAAATTTGTAAATGACTTCTATTTAAAAATCTCAATCCTTTCAGTACTCATTAGCAGCTGTATGCTGCAGAGAAAATTCTTTTCTTTTTGAATTTCTTTTTTGTCTTGACCACAGTGCTCTCTGCTGACACCTCTGTCCGTGTCAGGAACTGTCCAGAGCAGCATAGGTTTGCCATGGGGATTTTCTCCTGCTCTGGACAATTCCTGATACGGGCATCAGGTGTCAGCAGAGAGCAATGTGGACAAAACAAAAAAAGAAGTTCAAAAAGAAAAGAATTTCCTCTGTAGCATACAGCTGCTAATAAGTACTGGAAGGGTAAAGATTTTTTAATAGAAGTCATTTACAAATCTGTTTAACTTTCTGGCACCAGTTCATTTAAAAAAAAAAAAAATGTTTTCCACCGGAGTACCCCTTTAAGGATCTTGCCAATTTTTGACTTTTCTACCAAAATTTTGAGGTACATGTGACTATTTTCGGTTGTGTTTTTTTAAGTGTTTTTATGTGACTGATGGAAGGCTCCCCATCTCTGTTTAGCTGCCTAGAGTAGTGGTCTCCAAACTCTGGTATCCTCCCCTTTTAGGTAGAAGCCCCCCAGTAGGTAGGAACACCTCCCTCCTGTTAAGTAAAAGTCCCCAGTAGGTAGTTTTTTCTCTCCCCCCCCCCCCCCCCCCCCAATAAGGTTGTAGTGCCCAGTAGGTAATCCCACCTATTGGGCAGAAGCCCCCAGTAGGGAGGTGTTCCCACCTATAAGTTAGAACCCCCCAGTAGGTAGGTAATCCCACCTATTAGGTAGAAACCCCCAGAACAGTGTTACCCAACCAGGATGCCTCAAGCTGTTGCAAAACTACAACCCCCAGCATGCCCGGAAAGCCAACGGCATGCTGGGAGTTGTAGTTTTCCAACATCTGGGGGTCCACAGGTTTAGAGGCCTCGACCACTGTTGTCCACAGCTTCTAAAAAATGAAATAGCTTAGATCAGAGTTATCTCTAATCCCAGCCTATGATGTCAGCTGTGTATGAAGGTGTCATCACAAGATTGTTATGCACAGGTTGGATGTTCGATGGTGGTCCCCAATCACAAGAAAGGATCTGCCCCACCCCACTACCCCTCCCCTCTTGTCAATGAAGCGGCAGCATTCACGCTTGACCGCTGATCCATTCATTCTCTTTGGGACTTCTGGACATTGCCAAGCGCCGAACGCGGCTATTGTTGGAAGCCCCATAGACGGTGAATAGATTGAAGGCCGAGCACGTGCGCTGTTGATGTATTCACTTGTTGGGCTATTGACTTCTGATCTTCATTACCTATGATTGCCAACAGTCGCCCGATTATGATAGGGGCGGGGTTAATGCTAATTTGCCTCAAAAGGAGGTGTTGCAGAAAAAACAAATGGGCCAATCAAAAGAGCGCAGATGAGGATTTATTCCTTGAGGGTCTTTGTTTTCCATTCATAATCTTGAACATTTGATCATCTGGAACCTTTATGATCCCCCATTACAATACTTAAAGGGGTACTCTGCTGGAAAACTTTTTTATTTTATTTGTTTATTTATTTATTTATTTTTTATTAAATGGCTCCAGAAAGTTAAACAGGTTTGTAAATTACTTCTATTTAAAAATCTTAATCCTTCCAGTAATTATCAGCTGCTGTATGCTCCACAGGAAGTTCTTTTCTTTTTGAATTTTACTTTCTGTCTGACCACAGTGCTCTCTGCTGACACCTCTGTCCATGTCAGGAACTGACCAGAGTAGGTGCAAATCCCCATAACAAACCTCTCCTGCTCTGGACAGTTCCTGACATGGACAGCGGTGTCAGCAGAGAGCACTGTGGTCAGACAGAAAGTAAATTAGAAAAAGATGAGAACTTCCTGTGGAGCATACAGCAGCTGATAAGTACTGGAAGGATTAAGATTTTTAAATAGAAGTGATTTACAAATCTTTTTAACTTTCTGGCATTCGTTGATTAAACAAAAAAGATTGCCAGCGGAGTACCCCTTTAACCCCCCCCCCTCCCCCCTGTACTCCAGGTAGATGTGTAGTCTTTTATCTTCAAGAGCTTTCCTGGACTTTAGAAGGTCAAACTTCAGACTTGGTTTGTACCCTGCACGTCATATTGATCGAGGCAAAGGATAAAAATATCTGGCTGGCTACAATTATAGAATTTACAGTCATTTACTGGTGAAAGGTTGTAAAGAGGTTCTTGGATCAAAGTGTAAATTTTAAGATCAGGAAGGAATCCAGTGCAGGTAAAAACTTTTGTCTTTAGTTTATTTCATGCAGCAAGTAAAAAAATGCAGTGCAACACATTGAAAATTGACGCGTTTCAGGTACCTGAATACACCTGGTACATGACTCGGTATGACTAAGGGTGGAAGTGGTACCCGAAAATTTCCCGTTTTCACTGTGTTGTACTGCTTTTTAACTTGCGACAACACAGTGAAAAAGGGTGACGCGTTTCAGGTACCACTTGCACCCTTAGTCATACATGACTTGGTATGGCTAAGGGTGCAAGTGGTACCTGAAATGCGTCACTGGTTATCACTGTGTACCACATTTTTACTTGCTACAGCAAAGTTTAAACAGGTGTCGCGTTTCGAGTACCACTTGCACCCTTAGCCATACCAAGTCATGTATGACTAAGGGTTCAAGTGTTACCCGAAACGGTACGGTCCACATCGAATTCAATAAACCGAAAGTATTCAACTAGTGAATACGCTCGGGTGGTAATTTTTTGAGCATATCCTAGTTGGCACGGACAGAAATGCGTGGTTTGCTTTGTTTTTCAATCCGAGCCAAAAGTCTGATACGTTCGGAAAAATGACACGAATGTAGTCACTTGGTGATTACTTTCGAATTATTGAATTGAATGGGGCCCTTAAAGGGGTACTCCACTACCCCAGCATTTGGAACATCTTGTTCCGAACTCTGGGTGCGGGCTGCGGGGGGCGTCATCTCACGGCCATTCCCCCTCAATGCAAGTCTATGGGAGGGGGCGTGGTGGCTGCCACGCCCCCTCCCATAGACTTGCATTGAGGGGGCATGGCTGTGACGTCACGACCCCTGCAGCCCGCACCCAGCGTTCGGAACAAGATGGTCCGAATGCTGGGACAGTGTAGTACCCTTTTAACGATCAGAGCATAGATACGTTGGCAGCCGTAATGTGATCTCTGCCTTAGACAATCATAGTCTGGTAGACTCCGAAGCCAGTCACTGGTTTCCTTTGTACGTTGCAGGCATCAGCTGGAGCTCCCTGGCCACTACACCCCTCTGGAGGCCTTTTATGAAGACAAGAAGGGGGTCTTACCTGCTGGCGTCTCCCCCCAGTCCTGCCAACCTAGTGTACACTGGCTCTCAACTATACACAAGCACCTGTACCCGGAGATGAAGGTCAGATTGTGTTTTTCTTTTACCTGCCTATAAAACTTCAACAATACACAAGTACTTATACAGAGATCCCTCAACTTACAATGGCCTCAACATACAATAGTTTCAACATACAATGGTCTTTTCTGGACCATTGTAAGTTGAAACCAGACTCACCATACAATGTACAGACCATCCAGATCTGTGATACCTGTCAATGGCCGGAAGAACTGACCAATCAGAATGGACAATTTACTGGTAAAACATCTGTATTACTGAAGTGTATGCACTGACTGGTGTCTGGTAGCGCCCCCTACAGTACAGGGAGGCATTACATGTTCTGTACTCTTTACCTGTATTACTGAAGTGTATGCACTGACTGGTCTCTTGTAGCACCCCCTACAGTACAGGGAGGCATTACATGTTCTGTACTCTTTACCTGTATTACTGAAGTGTATGCACTGACTGGTGTCTGGTAGCGCCCCCTACAGTACAGGGAGGCATTACATGTTCTGTACTCTTTACCTGTATTACTGAAGTGTATGCACTGACTGGTCTCTGGTAGCGCCCCCTACAGTACAGGGAGGCATTACATGTTCTGTACTCTTTACCTGTATTACTGAAGTGTATGCACTGACTGGTGTCTGGTAGCGCCCTCTACAGTACAGGAAGGTATTACATGTTCTGTACTCTTTACCTGTACCAGGGTTAGCTGCTCCTTTGGACACCAGGTGAGGCGGCTCCATGTTACTTTTTTAGGACATTGCGTCTACTATACAGGACCCTGAAGAAGCTCCTGTCCTCTACATAGACCAGTGTTTCCCAAGCAGGGTGCCCCCAGCTGTTGCAAAACTACAACTCCCAGCATGCCCGGACAGCCTTCTGCTGTCCGGGCATGCTGGGAGTTGTAGTTTTGCAACAGCTGGAGGCTCCTTGCTTGGAAAACACTGACATAGACAGTGATTACAGCTCCAAGCAGATCTTTCTTACTTTTATATGTAAGGATTTGCTTTATCTATATTAGTTATCTACTTATTTTTCTTTAATCCTCACTTTTCCCTATTTTTGGATGACATTTTGGTGCCTTTAGAACCAATCACCAGGTTTCCATAGAGTTCTGGTCTCAACATACAATGGTTTCAACATACAATGGTCGTCCCGGAACCAATTAATATTGTAACTTGAGGGACCACTGTACCTGTTTTTTATTTTATTTTATTTTTTTCTCTTTTGTATGTTTTTTTTTTTACTTTTATTTTTATTTTTTGATTTTTTTGTTTTCTAACTTGCCTTTGTTTAACGTAAGCAGAACTCCAGCTTTGAGTATAGTTTTTGTTTGGTAGGTTTTTGTATTCTTCGTATCTTTAGTGCGCCCGAAGCTCTATTTTTATTTATTTTCCTCTACAAGGAACCCCAAATCCTTAGCATAGTTAAATAACCAGCATGATCACAGCCGGAGGCACACTTTAGGAAGAGGGTGGGGGGCGAAGGGGTGACTCTTCTTTGAAGTCTGAATGCAACCATTTTATTTAAAGGACCGTCCCATCCTATGCGGAACAATTTGATTTGGTTCTGAATGACTATTTCAGTGTTTTTTTATGTGGCGTGTAAGTAACTTGCATGTGATCTGGTATCCAGAGAAATCAATGGCCGTTGTTTTATTTTATTTTTAGCTTTTGTTTTTAATGATAACGCAATGTTATCTAATGATGACAATCATGCACGCCATCCCCGCATCACTATGAGCATACTGTTCACACTGATCAGTCCACAGCCGCTACTCGGGAGCAGAGCATTGTCTTATACACACAGCCTCTTATCTCTGCCAAATAACCCTTTAAAGGGGTACTCCCGCGGGAAACTTTTCTTTTAAATCAACTGGTGCCAGAAAGTTAAACAGATTTGTAAATCACTTCTATTAAGAAATCTTAATCCTTCCAGTACTTTTTAGGGGCTGTATACTAAAGAGAAATCCGAAAAAGAAATGCATTTCCTCTGACGTCATGACCACCGTGCTCTCTGCTGACCTCTGCTGTCCATTTTAGGAACTGTCCAGAGCAGGAGAAAATCCCCATAGCAAACATATGCTGCTCTGGACAGTTCCTAAAATGGACAGCAGAGGTCAGCAGAGAGCACGGTGGTCATGACGTCATGACCCCTTTAACTGACCCACTTTTTTTTTTTTTCAGGACAGAGTACCGATATTTTTTTTTTTTTTCAAGTACAGTATTCACTGATACCAATTATATTTTATATAATTTATTTTTTAATGTCATGTGACAGCAGAAATGACTCCGGACCAGGGATGTCCAAACTGTGGCCCTCCAGATGTTGCAAAGCTACAAATCCCAGCATGCCCAGACAGCAAATGGCTGTCTAGGCATTCTGGAGGTATTCTGGGAGTTGTAGTTTTTTTTAACATCTGGAGGGCCGCAGTTTGTACACGCTCGCTCTAGACTGTGTGAAGCCTTAGGAGAAAGACGAACTTGAGGCCCTCACTAACACTTACATTGTATATGCCCCCATTAGTTAGAAAGGGAATCCCCTCCCTATTAGGTAGGAAATTCTCCCTATAAGGTTGAAGTCCTATGTAGATAGATAATCCCACCCACCAATTAGGACGGTGTTTTCCAACCACGGTTCCTCCAGCTGTTGCAAAACTACAATCCTCTGCATGTTGTCGTTCCAGCATGTTGGAAGTTGTAGCTTTGCAACAGCTGGAGGAACCCTGGTTGGGAAACACTGCCACAGAGGATAACTAGGCAAGGCCCCAGTAAAAAGCCCCAGTAGATGCTCCCAGTAGGTAGGTATGTGGGAAATGAATTCTCACCTCTTTGGGTAGAAGCCCCCAGAAGATTGACAGGTAGGAAATCCTTCTATTAGGTAAAAGCTCCCAGTAGGTAGGTATGTAGGAAAGTAATTTTAACCTCTTTGGGTAGAAGCCCCCAGTAGGTAAATCCTCCGGAATAGGAATCCTCCTATTAGGTAGAATCCCCCAATAGGTAGGCAGAGTATCCCTCATATAGGTAGAAGACCCTAGTAGGTAGGTTAGAAATCCTCCTAACAGGTAGAATCCCCCAGTAGGTAGGGAACCCTTCCTTTTAGGTTGAAGCTCCAGCAGTTAGGTAGGTAGGTAGGTAGGTAGGTAACCCCCTATTAGCTATTTGCCCCCCATTAAAGGGGTTATCCAGGAAAAAAATTTTTTTTATATATATATATCAGCTGGCTCCAGAAAGTTAAACAGATTTGTAAATTACTTCTATTACAAAATCTTAATCCTTCCAATAATTATCAGCTGCTGAAGTTGAGTTGTTCTTTTCTGTCTGGCAACAGTGCTCTCTGCTGACATCTCTGCTTGTCTCGGGATCTGCACAGAGTAGAAGAGGTTTGCTATGGGGATTTGCTTCTAAACTGGGCGGTTCCAGAGACAGGTGTCATCCGAGAGACAGAAAAGAACAACTCAACTTCAGCAGCTCATAAGTACTGAAAGGATTAAGATTTTTTTTATAGAAGTAATTTACAAATCTGTTCTAACTTTCTGGTGCCAGTTGAGATAGATATAGATATATAGATATATATATATATATATATATATATATATATATATATATATATATATATATATTATACATTTTCCTGGATAACCCCTTTAAGGGTACGATCACACGGGCGGATTTATTTGCAGGTTTCCCGCTGCGTATTTGAAAGGGGGCGGGTTCTTCTCGGCTGTCCGCAGCAGATTTTCTCAACGGAATTTACGCTGAGGAAAATCCACCGCAAGCCCCATTGAAGTCAGTAGGGTCCGTGGCGAATTTTCCGAAAATCTGCCACGGAAAATCTGCTGCGGAGAGCCGAGAAGAACCCGCCCCCTTTCAAATATG
Organism: Hyla sarda; assembly: GCF_029499605.1. Classification (NCBI taxonomy): domain Eukaryota; kingdom Metazoa; phylum Chordata; class Amphibia; order Anura; family Hylidae; genus Hyla; species Hyla sarda. The sequence goes on from NC_079192.1 coordinate 413,816,603, forward strand.
CAGCGGGAAACCCGCAAATAAATGCGCCCGTGTGAACGTACCCTCAGTATTTCTCCCAACAAGTCCCCTCCTATATGTCTCCATGGTTACAGACTACAAACAAAACCCTGTGTAGTCTGATCCTGCCCTCTCGGGTTAATCCCTCTCCATCTGTGCCCTACCAAGTAAGATGATAAAATAAGTGATATTTGTCTTATTTTTGCCGCAGATCACGCACCCCGCCGGCTGTATGTCTCAGTTCATTAAGTTTTTCGGGGAGCAGATCTTCATCCTCTGGAAGTTTGCTTTACTCCGGAAGCGCATCCTGATATTTTCACCCCCTCCTGTAGGTGTCGTCTGCTACAGAGGTAATTTTTTTAAATTCATTATTTCTTCTATATTCTATCAGGGATATGTCAGACCAGATGTCCTCCTTCTTCTTCATAGCTTTTAAAGGGGTACTCCGATTTATTTTTTCTTACATATACAGTTTTTTAAAAATGACCCAACTTATTAATCTGAGACCTGACACAGATGTTTCTGCTGCCCCCTCTGGCCATGTCTGGACTTAAACCTACTGTGCACAAATTGATCGAAGTGTAGTATTGTTGCAAGAAGGGATCGCTTTGCCATGCACTGACCCCCTGCTACACACAGCGATCCTGTCTGCGTTTGATCGCGGTGTCTGGCAGCGCCCTGACATGAGGATTGATGTGTAATACGGTTTCTTAGGAGTCATTTCCGACGTGGCCTGAGGGGGGAGGCAGAGAACCCATGTCTGTGCACTAGAGCAGCGTTTCCCAACCAAGGTGCCTCCAGCTGTTGCAAAACTACAACTCCCAGCATGCCCGGACAGCCAAAGGCTGTCCGGGCATGCAGGGAGTTGTAGTTTTGCAACAGCTGGAGGCACCCTGGTTTGAAAACAGATTACATTAGACTGATCACTGCCAGCACCCGCTAGTATTTTATTGAACCCGTTGCACAGGGCAACCATAAAAGTAGCAAAATTGTAATGAAGATAATTTTTTATTTTTTTTTATAATTATTATTATTTTTTATTATTATTATTATTAGAGATGAGCGAACTTACAGTAAATTCGATTCGTCACAAACTTCTCATCAATAATACTATTATTGTATTTTATTATTTTTATTACTTATTAATAATAAATATTATTTATTATTATTATTATTATTATTTTTTATTTTTATTATTTTTTTTAATTATTATCATTTTTTTATTTTATTAATAATAATATAATAATAAATAATTATAATAAAAAAATAATTATAATATATATATTTTTTTTAGTACTATTATTTTTATTATTATTATTTTTTATTATTTTTATTAATAATAATAATAATAATAATAAAAATAATAAAAAAAATTATAATAAAAATAAAAAAATAAAAAAATTATAATAATAAAAATAATAATAAAAATAATAATAATAATTAGAGATGAGCAAACTTACAGTAAATTCGATTCGTCACGAACTTCTCGGCTCGGCAGTTGATGACTTTTCCTGCATAAATTAGTTCAGCTTTCAGGTGCTCCCGTGGGCTGGAAAAGGTGGATACATTCCTAGGAGACTCTTTCCTAGGACTGTATCCACCTTTTCCAGCCCACGGGAGCACATGAAGGATGAACTAATTTGTGCAGGATAAGGCATCAACTGCCGAGCCGAGAAGTTTGTGACGAAGCGAATTTAGTGTAAGTTCGCTCATCTCTAGAAGCTATAAAAAAGACTAAATGTGGCCATATATATCACTTTCTAAAAGCTGTTATTATAATAATAATAATTAATATTAATAATATTGTTTTTTTTTTTATTTTTACAATTTTTATTTTATTATTCCTTTATATCTCAATTACAATAATTATTTCATCACATAATTACCTCCAATATTACTATAAATATCTTCACACATTATCTGAAAAATATAAACCCCCTTCTACAATTCCCAACCTTGGGTTCAGTGCCCTGTCCAGCCCGTATCGCCCTCATGCATGCGTTCTCTCTATATTAGTAACCCCCTCCCCCCCCCATTTCTCTTCCCTCTCCTGCCTTCCCCGTCTTCCCTTAATTTACATCTACAAGAGGAGAGAGAAAAAAATACACATCTTCCACTCAGTCTCATTAATTTACCAATTTAGGCTGTTATTATTTTCTAAAAGCTGTCATTATTATTATTATTATTTATAATAACAACAATAATATTAATACTATTATTGTATTTTATTATTTTTATTATTTATTAATAATAAATAATATTATTATTATATAATTTTTTTATTATATTTTTATTTTATTATTATTATTATTATTAATAATAATAAAAAAATAATAATAAAAATATATATTTTATTATTATAATTTTTTATTTTATTTTTATTAATAATAATAAATAATAATAATATAATAATAATATATTTTTTTTTTTATAATAATAAAAATTATAATAATTATAAAAAAATATATATATATTATCATGGTTATCTTTTCCTAACTCCTCCTCCGCCGACAGCCTGGGACATGGACATCTTGTCTTTTTTTAATGTATTAAATACACAGCACTTACGTTTTTTGGGGTCATATTGTCTTCTAAACGTTCTTATTGTTGTCTTTTTGGCTCAGTTTACTGCTGCTGCTGTCTCGCCAATGTAAATTTGCCCGGAGTTGGAGCCACAGCTCCGGAGTCGAAGCCTTTCTTCTATGTAAACGTGGCTGATATCGAAACGCTCGATGATGAGGTTTCCTATGTGGCCTGTGAGTACTTTTGGACTGTGTTTTTGAATTAAAGGGGCACTCCGGAGGGAAAAACTGATTGTTTAAATCAACTGGTGATAGAAAGTTATCTGATTTTCAAATGACTTCTATTTAAAAAATCTCAAGTCTTCCAGTACTTATCAGCTGCTGTATATCATAGAAGAAGTCATGTAGTTATTTCCAGTATGATCACAGTGCTCTCTGCTGACACCTATGTCTGTGTCAGGAACTGTCCAGAGCAGGAAATGTTTGTTATAGGGATTTACTCCTACTCTGGACAGTTCCTGACATTCAAAGGTGGCAGCATAGAGCACTGTGGTCATACTGGAAAGACTACATGACTTCCTCTGGAGTATACAGCAGCTGATAAGTACTGGGAGATGGATTAGGATTTTTATATATTTTTATCTAATTATATTGTTTAATTTGTTCTGAAGTATCCCTTTTTAAAGCATGTTACACACACACACACACACACACACATACACACACACATATATATATATATATATATATATATATTTATTTATATTTATATTTCTATCTATCTATCTTAGTGCTGGGCTGTATATATACCGGTTCATACCGAATACCGAAATTTTTGTGCTGCACGATATGAATTTTAACCCATACCGCAATACCGGTTGGGCCCCTCCCCCTCGGGAATGAATGACTCAGCCCAGCGCTGCCCCGTCCCCACATCGGGGAACTAATCCTGTGTGACCCGCGAGCGCTGTTCTGCTCCCCCCCAATTAATTATTAGCCCAGCGCTGCCCCCATCAGGGTACTACTCACATGTCACCTGCATGCTCTGCCCTCCTCGTCCTGTTTGTTATGGCCGCCGGCGCTGACACTCTATACCAGTGGTCTCCACACTACGGACCTCCAGATGTTGTAAAACTACAACTCCCAGCATGCCCAGACAGCAGTTGGCTGTCCAGGCATGCTGGGAGTTGTAGTTTTTCAACATCTGGAGGGCCCGCAGGTTGGAGACCACTGCTCTATACTGTGCGGTATCCCTATGCCCGGGCTGCAAAAAATAAACAAAAAAAACTTTAACTCACCTCCCGTTGGTCAGGTACCGGCCTCACTTGCTTCCTGGGGACGGGAACGTCGGACAGCCGTCAGCCTATCACCGGCTGCAGTGATGTTCCGCCTCGGCCGGTGATAGGCTGAGCCCACTGTCATGTAAGAAGCCGGCTCCTTACATGATAGTGGGCTCAGCCTATCACCGGCCGAGGCGGAACATCGCTGCGGCCGGTGATAGGCTGACGGCTGTCCGACGTTCCCGTCCCCAGCGTAAGGCCGACGTAGGTGCGTTAAAGTTTATTTTGTTTACCTTCTACAGCCCGGGCATAGGGATACAGCGTACAGTATAGAGTGTCAGCGCCGGCGGCTGCAACAATCAGGACGAGGAGGGCAGCGCATGTGGGTGACATGCGAGTATTTACCCCGATGGGGGTGTGGGCGGATTAATTAATATTGGGGGGGGGGGGGGGGGGGGCGCTAGGAAATACCGTTATATACCTTGGAACCGCCAAAAGTAAAATAAAATACCGTGATACACACATTTGGTCATACCGCCCAGCCCTAATATATCTATCTATCTATCTATCTATCTATCTATCTATCTATATATATATAAATAAATAAATAAATAAATAAATAAATAAAAATAAACCTGAGGCGGTCACCAGTAGCAGCTGTACATTTCTCCTACAGTGGCCACTGCAGGAGAAATGTGGTATTACATGCCCCCAATTCAAACGAATCACGTATGAGTCCTCCCAAGGTCTATGACAGTGGTCTCCAATCTGTGGACCTCCAGCTGTTGCAAAACTACAACTCCCAGCATGCCCGGACAGCCAACGGCTGTCCGAGCATGCTGGGAGTTGTAGTTCTGCAACAGCTGGAGGTCCACAGATTGGAGACCACTGGTCTCTGACCTGGAATTGGTCCCCGTGTGCATTACAGCTAACCCCCCCCCCCCCCAATTTATTTTGCTTTTACCCAGGTACGACAGAGAAGATCTTTGAGCAGAAACAGGATCTGTACGACGTTTACGTAGACAACCAAAATGTGAAGACTCACCTGGAACACCTCCAGCCCCTGCTGAGGGTCAACAGCGCCGACAAAGAGAAGTACCGGCGGCTGAACGACCAACGGTGACCGCTCTTATATCTATCTTAAATCTAGGGAATGGTCCACAGTAGGACTTGGGCACTGTCAGTAGATGTTTAAGGTGGAGTTCCCCTTTATAGGGGTTATCTATGCATAGAAGAAAAAAAATACAAAAAAAACTGTTGTCCTCAGCGCCACCCTTGTCCTCAGCTTGTGTGCGGTATTGCAGCTCTGTTCCATTGAAGCGAATGGCGCCAAGTTGTAATACCACACACAACCTGAGGACAGAGGTGGCTCCTTTTTTTTTTTTTTAGGATGAAATTTGCTCTGTTTTTCTCTTCTTGGATAAATCCCCCTTTATAACTGGTCTGACCAGACGTGGTGGTCTTGTCACTGTCGGATGGCGCCGCTTATCTCTGCCCATCTTCTGAAGGGGCTTAACCTTCTCAAAGTGACATTAAAATTGTCAAAACAAGGAAATGTCACTTTTTTTTTTTTTCCATTGCAGATTTTTACTTTGTTTCACATAAATTTAGCGGGTGGATAACCCCTTAAAGGGGTACTCCACTGGAAAACATTTTTTTTTCCTAAATCAACTGGTGCTAGAAAGTTAAACAGATTTGTACATTACTTCTATACAAAAATCTTAATCCTTCCAGTACTTATCAGCTGTTATATGCTCCACAGGAAGTTCTTTTCTTTCTGAATTTCCTTTCTGTCTGACCTCAGTGCTCTCTGCTGACACCTCTGTCCATTTTAGGAACTGTCCAGAGTAGAAGCAAATCCCCATAGAAAACCTCTCCTAATGCTCCGGACAGTTCCTGACATGGACAGAGGTGTCAGCGGAGAGAGCACTGTGGTCAGACAGAAAGAAAATTCAAAAAGAAAATCCTGTGGATCATACAGCAGCTGATAAGTACTGGAAGGATTAAGAATTTTTTAATAGTAATTTACAAATCTGTTTTACCTTCTGGCACCACTTGATTTAAAATTTTTTTTTTTCCTGTAGAGTACCCCTTTAAGTTCTTTTAAACCCCATACGTAACAAATATTACCCTTAAATGAGAACCCCAAGAGAGATTTTTAATTCCCATAGTTTTTGGTATAATAATAATATTTATTATTATTATTAATAATAATAATAATAATCATCTACTTACCTCCCTCCCCTGATTTCTCCTCCCTATCCCGGAGTTCTCCTTTAGTTCACGCATACAGTATCCTGTATTGGATGTGCAGGATCTGAAGCTGGATTCATACATTTAGTTTACATTAAAATCTGCAGCATCAAATCCTGCACGTGTGCATAGACCCTTTAAGGACCACTAAACATTTTTTCCCACTTTTTCAGTGGCTGTAATGTTTTTTTTTTATTTTCACATAACACATGTAGCTGTGTAAAACCATTTAATGGGATCATTTTTGTGCTTTTTTTAATAGGGGTATGAATTGAATAACGTTTGTTAAAGAAGAGCTCCAGTGAAAATTCTTCTTACCCCCTATATGCCCGGGCTGCTGGAAATAAAGTAATACATTTTAACTTGCCTCCCCCGGTGCCACTGAAATCCTCTGGCCCTGGGCTTCTTCTGGCTTTTGCTGCCTGCCTTGACACACTCCGCCTCATGTAATTGCCGGCCACAGCGATGTCCCACCTGGAGCGCCAATGTCACGTAAAGGGCCCGGCCTTCTTCCTGGCGCCCGGGCCACTTCCACCCACTCAGCCTAACAGGCACGTGCACTAGGAAGAAGGCCAGCCCCAGGCTGTTTACCTGACACTGCCGCACGGCCTATCACTGGCCGAGGCGGACCCTGCTGCGGGGCGGCGGAAGGTAAGTTTACATTTATTACTTTAATTCCAGCAGCCCGGGCATGTAGGTGTAGGAAACATTTACAATAGAGTTTTTCTTTAATCGAATGGGAGATGGCGTGGAAATATGATTTTATATATATGTACATATGTGTGTGTGTGTATATATATATATATATATATATATATATATATATATATATATGTGTATATATATATATATATATAATGCTATTTTTGGACAGTCTTCAATAAAATAAAATATATATATAAAAAATATATAATATATATATATGTATACACACCCATCTAGGGCTGTAAGATGGGTAACAATTTGGAGTCAGTGAGTCGCACCCATTACGGTCTCTCTTTACAGGCAGCTGCTGATGTATTCGCAGGAGGTGGACGGGGACTGTTCATCCTGCGAGGAGGATCTATTTATTCTGTAAGTAAATCCAGACTAGAAGTAATGATGCTATAGGCAAGGGCCCAGTCACATACCAAATTTTCACGCGGCGTGAATTGCGGTGGGATTCCTATGCACCCTGGATAAATTCTAGACTTCCTGAAGGAATTACCGGTGTCCATTGTTATGGCAGAAATGCATTGCCGTCAATGGTGATGGAGCATGTCCAGACGAAAACTTATTGCAACAGCGCCTGCTACATTCTATAGACCAGTGTTTTCCAACCAGGGTGCCGAAGGCTGTCCGGGCATGCTAGGAGTTGTGGTTTTGCATTACCTGGTGGAACCCTGGTTGGAAAACACTGCTGTAGACTACGGGTCAGTTCACACTTGCGTATTTTGCTGCCGATTTTCTCATGATAATTCAATGATAAAATCAGCCGCAAAATCCCTTCTAGTCCATTCACACTATGGAAACCCAGTTTGTAGATATTCTGGGCAGACATAATGTCCGCAGTGGGCTTCTCCAAAATCCATTGGCGCCAGGACTGCACGGACATGCACCATCACCATTGGCTGTAATGCTTGGGAATTCAGTAGTATGAACGGGCTCACAAGTGCGGATTTTGCAGCTAATTTCCACGCGTGTAAATGTACCCTAAGGGTATGTTCACACTACGGAATTCCGCGGTGTGAATGGGTCTCCGCGAGACCCGTTCACACTGCAAAATTGTTCCGCGCAAAGAAAGAACATGTTCATTCTTTGCGCGGAAGTCCGCGAGTACGGCATAGCCGTCAATGGTGACGGCACAGTGCCACGCGGTCCTACCGCCGCCTGCCAGGCTGAATCTCCGCTCGCGGAATTCTGCGAGCGGAGATTCCGTTCACACTCCGTAGTGTGAACATACCCCTAGGGTAGGGTCCCACACGGCACATCCGCAGCGTTTTTCATGCCCTGACAGCAGTCATGGAGCGACTGCAGAGCGAGCTCCCTGCTGCAACCTGGTCACTCTGTGTGTCCGCCTGTGACTGCTGGCCGCAGCAGGGAGCTCGCTCTGCCGTTGGCGCATCCGCAGCGTATAAATGTGCTGTGGATGCGCTGTGTGTGACCCTACCATAAAGCAAAGTACTCCAATTGTTCAAAATCACAACTCCTTTGGCTGTCCAGGCATGCTGGGATTTGTAGTTTTGCAACAACCAGGGAGCCGCAGGGTTGGGGGAATGCTGCTCTTAAAAGGTTAAAGGGGTACTCCGGTGGAAAACATTTTTATTCATTTTTTTAAATAAACTGGTGCCAGAAAGTTAAAAAGATTTGTAAATTACTTCTATTTAAAAATCTTGATCCTTCCAGTACTTATCAGCTGCTGTATGCTCCAGAGGAAGTTTATTTCCTTTTTTGAATTTCCTTTCTGTCTGACCACAGTGCTCTCTGCTGACACCTCTGTCCATTTTAGGAACTGTCCAGAGCAGGAGAGGTTTGCTATGGGGATTTGCTCCTACTCTGGACAGTTCCTGACATGGACAGAGGTGTCAGCAGAGAGCACTATGGTCAGACAGAAAGGAAATTCAAAAAGAAAAGAAACTTCCTCTGGACCATACAGCAGCTGATAAGTACTGGAAGGATTAAGATTTTTTTTAAAAGAAGTAATTTACAAATCTGTTTAACATTCTGGCACCAGTTGATAAAAAAAAAAATTATATATATATATATATATATATATATATATATATTTTCCACCGGAGTACCCCTTTAAATCAATGATAAAATCTGCTGCAAAATCCCTACTGGGCTTTGTAGTTTTGCAACAACCGGGGAGCCATAGGGTTGGGGGAATGCTGCTCTTAAAAGGTTAATGTTGCGAGGCGAGTATGTCGGGTTATTTGTACACGGCTTTCCTCTGATTCGCTTTCTCCGCTCATCCCGCAGCTTCTTCATGGAGCAGAACAACAGGATATTCCAGATCCTCCTGGAGGTGGCATCGAGCCAGGATAAGACTCTTACGGCCGATCACGCCCGCAGCATGGGCCTGGACCCGCAGGGCGACCGCAGCTTCCTCATGGACCTTCTGGAGGTGTACGGCTTTGATCTGATGCTGGTCATCGACAACCCCTGCTGCCCCTGACGCTGGTGGAGGACTCATTCAGCGCGTCTCGTGTAAATATTCCGACACGCGGAGGGTGGATGCAATGGCGCTACACCACCCCCTACCCTAATACCGGAACTGGCTGTCACATGTACGAGATGCAATAAGAACATTGCAGGAGTCTGGGTACAGATAGAAAAATCGCCCGGCAGAGAGGTTCAGGTTATTGGCTATTGGCACAGGAGCTGCCAAGATGGCTCCCCTATGTGTCTGGTTTACTTTAAAGGGGTTGCGGGGGGTCATGGCCACGCCCCCTCGTGAGGTCACAGCCACACCCCCTCAATGCAAGTCTACGGGAGGGGGCGTGACGACAGTCACGCCCCCTCCCGTAGACTTGCATTGAGGGGGTGTGGCCGACCCCCGCAGCATGAACACAGCATCCGGAACATTTACTTCCGAATGCTGGCCAGTGTAGTACCCCTTTAAGGGGCGGGTGTCCACCTTTTGAACACCATCTACTCGGTTATGTTGGAATTGATGGTAGGTCTGAGTTACAGTAGGCCAGAGCTGCATTCACAAATCTGCTTGTTGTCATTGGAATCAGTCAGCACGGTTGTCGACGCACGTCCTAAAAAGCTTCTATCATGCAGGACGACAGCTCGTGTTTAATACATAAGATTGTACCAAGGAGAGTTCAGCTCAGAAGCCTGCAGAATAGTGAGTGCAGCTGGGGAGTATAATACAGACTGTAAATCAGGATAAGTATAGGATCAGTAATGCATGTACACAGGGACTCCACCAGCAGAATAGTGAGTACAGCTCTGGAATAGAATACAGGATATAACTCAGGATCAGTACAGGATAAGTAATGTAATGTATGTACACAGTGACCCCACCAGCAGAATAGTGAGTACAGCTCTGGAGTATAATGCAGGATATAACTCAGGATCAGTACAGGATAAGTAATGTAATGTATGTATACAGTGACCCCACCAGCAGAATAGTGAGCACAGCTCTGGAGTATAATACAGGATATAACTCAGGATCAGTACAGGATAAGTAATGTAATGTATATACACAGTGACCCCACCAGCAAAATAGTGAGTGCAGGTCTGGGGTATAATACAGGATATAACTCAGGATCAGTACAGGATAAGTAATGTAATGTATGTACACAGTGACCTCACCAGCAAAATAGTGAGTGCAGGTCTGGGGTATAATACAGGATATAACTCAGGATCAGTACAGGATAAGTAATGTAATGTATGTACACAGTGACCTCCCCAGCAGAATAGTGAGTACAGCTCTGGGGTATAATACAGGATATAACTCAGGATCAGTACAGGATAAGTAATGTAATGTATGTACACAGTGACCCCACCAGCAGAATAGTGAGTACAGCTCTGGAGTATAATACAGGATATAACTCAGGATCAGTACAGGATCAGTAATGTTTGCACACAGTTACCCACCTTCCATGTAGATTAGTTCTATATACTAACCATATAATGGTGTTCAAAGTGGACCTGCCCTAAAAAGTGGATTAGTTAAGAAATGTAAAATAACCAAATACTAGATTGCACATTAACACTTTGATAGAGCCCTCTTTATGAAAAGGTTGTCTAGGATAAAATACATATATTTTATGTTTCTAGAAACAGCGCCACTCTTGTCCATTTGGCTGGGTTTGGTATTGCAGTTCATCCCATTTAAGTGTAAAGTTGAGTTGCAGTACCACTCCCAACCTGTGGACAGGTGAGGCGCTGCCCAACCTGGACAACCTCTTGCACACAGAGGGCACAGTGATTACAGGGAAGCAACACTCCAGACAATACACAAGTGTCTCAACTTTTTTTTTTTTGCCCCCTGATGTTGTGATTGCTCAAATGAGCTTTGCGTCAAAATGGTTGGCAACCAACCCGCTCCCTTATGATGAGCTTCTGGCCGCTTTCTTCCAAAAACAGAGCCACACCTATTCTCAGGCTGTGTGTGGTATTACAGCTTGGCCCTATTTACTTAAATTTGGACCTAAAACAAGTGAAATGGTGGGAAATTGTGGTAATGGGGACCAAAGTAAAACATTTTGTGCAATTTTTTTAAATTTTTTTTTTTTTTCGTGGGCCAACATCATTGACTAATACTGCCCATGGAGGAGAGATTCACTGCCCAGGTCCTGTACGCAAAATACCTTGGCTTAGGGGAGTGGCTTGTTGGCGCCCCCCTCTGGCTGCAACATTGTGGCCTTGGCTTCACTGTGGACAAGGACAGAACAAGCAACTGCTAATATGGCTCCATAGAGGGTTCTACCCAGCTTTTCTGGAGTTCTGATTGATGAATATGTATTATTTGAAGAGTTTAGGAGAACTGTATGGCTTTCGTAAAAATGGCCACGTCGCTTCATGTAAATTAAACCAAGATGAAAAGTTAAAGGGGTACTCTGACCCCTAGACATCTTATCCCCTATCCAAAGCATAGGGGATAAGATGTCTGATAGCTGGGGACCCCCGCTTTCTCAGTAGTGGCACCCGCCGCCATTACGGCACAGAGAAATATTTCTATGCGTGATGATGGGGCGATACTGGGGCCCGAGCACACTGATGTCATGTCCCCGCCCCCTCAATGTAAGTCTATGGGAGTGCTGGAACTTCCAATGATTACAAAATCGTATGTGGGGGGGGGGGGGGGGGTGAGAAAGAAAGTCAATGACCTAAAGACAGAGTGTACATCCAGCCACATAGTTTATTCGGGGTCACGACGGAGTGTGATTCCAGTGGTTACACCAACTCCCCCCGATCCGATACATTCCCCTATCTGATGGATAGGTTAAAACCTTTCAACCATTGTATCACAACTTAAAAAAATATATACTACTCAAAAGTGGTGACAAGGCAAATTTATTGAGCCCCTCCTCTTATTTTCTGCAGTGCAGGAAACAGGGCCATATTGGAGCTGTTTGCCAGTAATACACTCACATGGATTTCCTTTCCCTTACTTCTATGGTCAGTTACAACACATACTTCACTCTGGTGTTTCATGTGCCGGTTGAAAGTTCACTGGGCTGAACAGGTTGGTACTGCTAGAAGGTGATATACACTCTACACTACTATAGAGATAGAGGGAGAAGGGGTTTATGATGCATTTGCCTTGCACGGTGCTATGTGATCAGAAAGGAAAGAAATAGCAGCACGGCCAGGGAGGGGTTACTTTAAGCACGCAATTGCTAAAGGCAAGCCTGCTGCCTAAAGAGAGGGGAGAGATGGGATCACACTACGTACGTACACAGCAGCAGCAGAGCAAGGAAGAGGTTACACTAAGCACTGAATTGCTGAAGACAAGCCTGCAGACTAGAGAGAGGTGGGCTTTTATATAGGAGGCAGCACTGTGTACATACACAGCAAAAGCAAAGCATGGAAGGGGTTGCACTTAACACTGAACTACTGCTTAGATGAGCGAAAAGACTTGATTTACCATTTGGGACCATGTAAATCCAGAGGCAAACTGAGTCGAGCTCAAAAATTGCAGGTATACTCTCTCTCCCTGGCTAAGCCCCACCCTCCCCTTCCTGTGTTCCCTCATGCTGTCTCTGTTACTAGAGACGGAATTCCCCTAACAGGCAGTAGACAGCAGATAGCAGGGAAGGGAAAATCGCGGCGGCCAAGATTTTAGAGCTCTTTTTCTGCTGGATATGGAGTCATTTTTTGTAAAATTTTCAAAGATTTTACAGACCACATAGGTGGAAAGTTGTTTGAAACTACAATGATCATTGGGATAACCCCCTTTAAAGAATATGTCCACATTAGCAACTATTTTACCTTTCTCAAGTGCATAAAAATATATAAATAAAAAAAAGTGAATTAACTTTCTTTATATATCTTACGGTTTTGTGTCTACAGCTCCGGTGCGGGGAAGTTTGTCTCCATGGTTACAGACTATGAACAGATACCGAATATAGTGTGATCCTGCAGTCAGGTGTTCTAGAAGAGGAGCTAATATGTAAGTGGTCTCCAAACTGTGGCCCTCCAGCTGTTGCGAAACTACAACTCCCACCATGCCCAGACAGCTGTTGGCTGTCTGGGCATGCTGGAATTTGTAGTTAAGCAACAGCTGGAGGGCCACAGTTTGGAGACCACTGTTAAAGCCAATAGAAAGAAGGCGTGACACATGTCATATAGGAGCTGTATACATAAAATGGTCAGATATTTATAATCAATAAAAGTTGGTTGTGAAAGTTTTCATACCCTTTAAATTCCCTTTTGTCCGTAAGCCGCACGTTCCTGTATACATTCCTGTCGTGTCCTTTTACTATATGTATATATTGAACCGGTGACCTCGGCTGTGTATATTTTTAGGGCGATAGAAGGAAAATCGTGACCTCCACTTCGCCGGTACTGCCCGGGTCCCAGCGCTTGGTTATGCTCGGGACCACATGGACCAAGTCTCTTCTTGAACTTTTACTATAGACTTTCTAATGACGGCTTCGGCCACCAAACACTGGAAATAAAAGATTGTATATATGTGTGTAACGTCACGGACTCGGGAGGAAGATGAAGGAAATGTTTTTTTGAGATGAATGCTAAATAAATGAAGTAATTATTATACTGTATTCAAGGTGAATGTATACTGCCTCCTATATACAAGAATATAACTACTATAATACTGCTCCTATATACAAGAATATAACTACTATAATACTGCCTCTATATACAAGAATATAACTACTATAATACTGCTCCTATATACAAGAATATAACTACTATAATACTGCTCCTATATACAAGAATATAACTACTATAATACTGCTCCTATATACAAGAATATAACTACTATAATACTGCCTCCTATATAACTACTATAATACTGCCTCCTATATACAAGAATAGAACTACTATAATACTGCCTCCTATATACAAGAATATAACTACTATAATACTGCCCCCTATATACAAGAATATAACTACTATAATACTGCCCCCCTATATACAAGAATATAACTACTATAATACTGCCCCCTATATACAAGAATATAACTACTATAATACTGCCCCTATGTACAAGAATATAACTACTATAATACTGCCTCTATATACAAGAATATAACTACTATAATACTGCCTCTATATACAAGAATATAACTACTATAATACTGCCTCCTATATAACTACTATAATACTGCCTCCTATATACAAGAATATAACTACTATAATACTCCTCCTATATACAAGAATATAACTACTATAATACTGCCCCCTATATACAAGAATATAACTACTATAATACTGCCCCTATGTACAAGAATATAACTACTATAATACTGCCCCTATATACAAGAATATAACTACTATAATACTGCCCCCCTATATACAAGAATATAACTACTATAATACTGCCCCCTATATACAAGAATATAACTACTATAATACTGCCCCCCTATATACAAGAATATAACTACTATAATACTGCCCCTATATACAAGACTATAAGTACTATAATACTGCCTCCTATATACAAGACTATAACTACTATAATACTGCCTCCTATGTACAAGAATATAACTACTATAATACTGCTACTATATACAAGAATATAACTACTATAATACTCCTCCTATATACAAGAATATAACTACTATAATACTGCCCCCTATATACAAGAATATAACTACTATAATACTGCCCCCTATATACAAGAATATAACTACTATAATACTGCCTCCTATATACAAGAATATAACTACTATAATACTGCCTCCTATATACAAGAATATAACTACTATAATACTGCCTCCTATATACAATAATATAACCACTATAATACTGCCCCTATATACAAGAATATAACCACTATAATACTGCCCCTATATACAAGAATATAACTACTATAATACTGCTCCTATGTACAAGAATGTAACTACTATAATACTGCCTCCTATATACAAGAATATAACTACTATAATACTGCCTCCTATATACAAGAATATAACTACTATAATACTGCCTCCTATATACAAGAATATAACTACTATAATACTTCTCCTATATACAAGAATATAACTACTATAATACTGCCTCCTATATACAAGAATATAACTACTATAATACTGTTCCTATATACAAGAACATAACTACTATAATACTGCTCCTATGTACAAGAACATAACTACTATAATACTGCCTCCTATATACAAGAATATAACTACTATAATACTGTTCCTATATACAAGAATATAACTACTATAATACTGCCTCCTATATACAAGAATATATCTACTATAATACTGCTCCTATATACAAGAATATAACTACTATAATACTGCCTCATATACACAAGAATATAACTGCTATAATACTGCTCCTATATACAAGAATATATCTACTATAAAACTGCGGCTTAGCTACTACTGTGTGCCCTCTTGCTGTCTCTGTTGTTAGGGGAATTCTGTCTCTAGTAACAGGCAGTAGACAGCAGCTTGCAGAGAAGGGATACACTTGGTACACAAGATGGCAGAGCTCTTTTTTGGGGGGTAATGAGTCATTTCTGGTAAATTAAGTGATTTACTAATTATATTACAGGTCACACCGAATATCACATGGAGGGGAGTTTTTTTATTTTTTTATTTAAACTGTAGTAATTATTTGGATGACCCCTTAAAGTTATATGTTAAATAAATAAACAGTCTGGTCATATGGGCGCACTTTGACGCAAAAAAATTCTGACATCCAAAATACACAATCAAGAATAAGAACGACGCCCTCGAAATTTTTAAAGTGAAAGTTGCCATTATCATTTGTTTGTACTTTCTTTTTTTAAATGAGAAATTTAAGTTTATCTCCATGGTTACAGACTACGAACGAACCCTAGGTGTAGTCTGATCCTGCACTCAGGTGTTCTATAGGTTATGAAGAGGTGACAGTATATTAGTGGTCTCCAAACTGTGGCCCTCCGGCTGTTGTAAAACTACAACAGTTTTGCAACAGCTGGAGGGCCACACTTTGAAGACCACTACTAAAGCCAATAGAAAGAAGGCGAGACACATGACATCACATCTATTTTAACCCTTTATAGAGTTTTTTTTAGGCTCAGTGGCTTTTTTTATTTTTTTTAATGGTAGCACGCTCGGATTTTTTTTTTTTCTATTATGACTGTTAACGTAAAAAAAAAAAAATGTGCACATCTATATTTAAATCTCAATTTAAAATTTCTGCAGAAAAGACTGTGAAGAGTTAATGTCCATTACAATTTGAACTGCAGATTGTAGTAGAACAGCGCCACCTGGTGGTCACATAGCAGAATATGCTTCATGTAATTGTGCGACTTGTTTCCACTGCGATAATCGATGGCGGAGGAAGCGGAGCAGTCACATGCAATGATCTCCAAACTGTAGACCTCCAGATGTTGCTAAACTACAACTTCCAGCATGCCCAGACAGCATTTGGCCCATATATCATGTAAAGGTCAAGAGGAATTCTAGAACAGAGTATTAACATAGTCTAGAACAGCTGCTGTTTATTTTTTAATCTCTCATTGTATACTGCTGCTGCTATCTGTATATGATCAGGATATATAGTAGTTATACTCCTCCCCTCCAGCTCTATCTGTATACTGCTGCTGCTATCTATGTGCTCAGGATATATAGTAGTTATACACATCCCCTTCAGCTCTATCTGTATACTGCTGCTGCTATCTGTATATGATCAGGATATATAGTAGTTATACACATCCCCTCCAGCTCTATCTGTATACTGTTGCTGCTATCTGTATGTGATCAGGATATATAGTAGTTATACACATCCCCTCCAGCTCTATCTGTATACTGCTGCTGCTTTCTGTATGTGATCAGGATATATAGTAGTTATACACCTCCCCTCCAGGTCTATCTGTATACTGCTATCTCTATGGTATCAGGATATGTAGTAGTTATACACCTCCCCTCCCAGCTCTATCTGTATACTGCTGCTGTTGTCGCTATGGTATTAGAGGTGAAGGGGGATATGTATAACTACTATATATCCTATCTGTATACTGCTGCTGCTATTGGATCAGTATATATAGTAGTTATACTCCTCCCCTCCTAGCTCTGTCTGTATATTGCTGCTAACTCTATGGGATCAGGATATATAGTAGTTACACACTTCCCCTCCCAGCTCTATCTGTATACTGCTGCTATTTCTATAGGATCAGAATATATAGTAGTTATACATCTCCCCTCCAGCTCTATCTGTATAATGCTGCTATCTCTATGGGATCAGGGTATATAGTAGTTATACATCTCCCCTCCAGCTCTATCTGTATAATGCTGCTATCTCTATGGGATCAGGGTATATAGTAGTTATACATCTCCCCTCCAGCTCTATCTATATATTGAATGTACAAAAAAGAAAGAGAGGTTGCAGCAGCACTCTTGGTCCACATTTTTTGGCTCTTAGTGCACTTTTTGATCAAAATCTGTCCCCCATCCACCACACGGATGTGGCCTCATTTCGGATGGGACCCTAACATGCTAAATCAATTCACCTTCTGCTGGGCATATGGCTTCTGACTGGGTGACATGCAGGATCCACTACCAATTTAAAACCATCTATATCTATCTGTATACTGCTGCTATCTCTATGAGATCAGGCTATATAGTAGTTACACATCTCCCCCTCCAGCTCTATCTGTATACTGCTGCTATCTCTATGGGATCAGGATATATAGTAGTTATATACCTCCCCTCCAACTCTATCTGCATACTGCTACTATCTCTATGGGATCAGGATATATAGTAGTTATACTCCTCCCCTCCAGCTCTATCTGTATACTGCTGCTGCTAAATGAATTAACTCTGTGTGTATGTCCTGCGATAATTTAAAAATCCCTTTATAGATCTGTCTCAAATGTAACATATTAGGGGGGGGGGATACACAACCCCATTAAATTTGACTGAAATCGATCAAGCGAGGGGGGGGGGGGTGACTACATAATCCTACCCAATCACATGTTCTACGCTTATGTGTGTTGGATCAATCCATTATTGTAGGTAGTGACTGTGCATTGGTTCAGTCCACAGTTAAAGAAGTCCCATGACAATGTTTTTGTAGCATTATGCCCGGGCTGCAGCATCTAAAACAATAAACTGGACTCACCTGCCGCCCCTCCCCCCCCGCGGTGCCCTGGTATCGCTGGTCCAGTCCTCTGCTGACACCTTCTTTCTGGTTGCCCGCGGTCAATGTACCACACTGCTAATCATGTCCCGCCACAGAGTTAATGCTGAGCCGCCTGTGCAGAGTGATGCTGCTCTTTACTACCCCTAGTGGTGGATGGTGGTAGCTCCTTCCACACGTCCTTTCATTCAGACATTTATACACCCGGCCGGGCGTCCGGCTTCTGATCAGGTGGCACATGTAATAACTCTGCTATCACCTGCAGTGCTGTGAATCAGCCCAAGGCCCCTTACTGCTGTCACTCTTCCTCCCGCTGCGCCTCCTCTCCCCCTCCCGCTGCTCCTCCTCTTTCTCCCGCTGCACCTCCTCTCCCTCCCTCTCGCACCCGCTGCACCTCCTCTCCCTCCCCCTCGCTGCACCTCCTCTCCCTCCCCTTCGCACCCGCTGCACCTCCCTCCCCCTCACACCCGCTGCACCTCCTCTCCCCCCCCTCACTCCCGCTGCACCTCCCTCCCCCTCACACCCGCTGCACCTCCTCTCCCTCCCCCTCGCACCCGCTGCACCTCCTCTCCCTCCCCCTCGCACCCGCTGCACCTCCTCTCCCTCCCTCTCGCACCCACTGCACCTCCTCTCCCTCCCCTTCGCACCCGCTGCACCTCCTCTCCCCCCCTCACTCCCGCTGCACCTCCTTCTCCCCCCCTCGCTCCCGCTGCACCTCCTTCTCCCCCTCCCTCACTCCCGCTGCTCCTCCCTCCCCCTCGCACCCGCTGCACCTCCTCTCCCTCCCCCTCGCACGCGCTGCACCTCCTCTCCCCCCCCTCCCCCCCGCTGCACCTCCACTCCCCCTCCCCCTGCACCTCCCATTTCCCTTAAATATGAAAAAAAATCCCAAATAAAAATTAAAATCACAAGCAGAGTGGAGCTGGGGTGCTGGGCAGGAGATTGCGGGGGTCCCATCGGTTGGTCCCATCAGACACTTATTCCCTATTCATAGAATCCTGTGATTAGGGGGATAAGCACTTACGTACCAGAGTTCCACTTTAATACAAAAAGCAAACAGTATATAGATGAGAATTCTTCATAAATATGGCCGTGTGACATCTTCCCGGCTCACAGTACTTGTATAGCAGTTGTTTTGTTTGCAATGTAAGATATCAGGAGGAAATAACTTGGAGTCTACAGGATTATTTTAAGGAAGTGTTTTCCAACCAGGGTGCCTGCAGCTGTTGCAGAACTACAACTCATGCTGGGAGTTGTAGTTTTGCAACAGCTGGAGGCACCCTGGTTGGAAAATGCACTTGTAAGGTCTTGAGTTGTTGGAGTCCTGGTAAGATGTCTCTATATCTGCTCCATCTCTTTGTAACTTAGCACCTGGAATTGGCTGATAACAGAGAACACTACATTGTCCAAAAATGAACCTTCCGGCGCGCTATATATATATACAGCCGCTTGTCTTATAACACTACTGCACTTTACGGCACCACTGTATTTCTGTGCGGTCTGTTGTATCCATGGAGGATCCACAGTGCCCCCGATACTGGACGGACGTCGAGCGCTCACGGGCCCAATGGTACGATGGTCCGCGCCTTCACACAGCACAGACCGGGGTCCTGCAGGGTTAGGCACTTGCCTATGAACTCTGGGTAAACTTTTCTTTCTGAGAAGGATGACAGAAGAAGCGCAACTTCCTGGGCAGAAGAGTCACCTCTACGGACATGGCGTCGTACTCCTCGGAGTCTATGCTGAAGTGACCCGCTGTACCCTGAGCCAAAAAGACAAAAACAAGTGATGTCATAACCGGCTGTCACATGGAGCGGTTATTTATTTATCGGATCATTATCCATTAGTTGTTTTATCCTTAGACATATCAATAGGATATGTCCGAACAATAGGTACAATTTAACCTAGTGTTTCCCAATTAAAACTACCAGCAAGCCTGGATATAGATCTATCTATCTAATATCTATCTATCTCCTATCTATCTATCTATCTATCTCCTATCTATCTATCTATCTATCTCCTATCTATCTATCTATCTATCTCCTATCTATCTATCTATCTATCTCCTATCTATCTATCTATCTATCTCCTATCTATCTATCTATCTATCTATCTCCTATCTATCTATCTATCTCCTATCTATCTATCTATCTCCTATCTATCTATCTATCTATCTCCTATCTATCTATCTATCTCCTATCTATCTATCTATCTCCTATCTATCTATCTCATCTCTATCTATCTCATATCTATCTCATCTCTATCTATCTCATATCTATCTATCTCATCTCTATCTATCTATCTCATATCTATCTATCTCATCTCTATCTATCTATCTCATCTCTATCTATCTATCTATCTCATCTCTATCTATCTCATCTCTATCTAATCTCTATCTATCTCATCTGTATCTATCTCATCTCTATCTATCTCATATCTATCTCATCTCTATCTATCTATCTCATATCTATCTATCTATCTATCTATCTCATATCTATCTATCTATCTATCTCATATCTATCTATCTATCTCATATCTATCTATCTATCTCATATCTATCTATCTATCTCATATCTATCTATCTATCTCATATCTATCTATCTATCTCATATCTATCTATCTATCTCATATCTATCTATCTATCTCATATCTATCTATCTCATATCTATCTATCCATCTATCATCTATCTATCTCATATCTATCTCATATCTATCTATCTCATATCTATCTATCTCATATCTATCTATCTCATATCTATCTATCTCATATCTATCTCATACACACATATATGCTATATATACATCTAATGCTGCTAGACCCCAATGCTAAGTCTCTAACACAGCCCCCTATCATGTATTATTTATAATACTGGGTGTTGTCTTATGTGGCAAAGGCCTGAGGTGCAACCACTACCTCTGCACCCCAAAAATCAGTCTACAACAGTGGTCTCCAAACTGAGGAACCTCCAGATGTTGCACAGGCGTTGGCTGTCCAGGCATGCTGGGAGTTGTAGTTTTACAACAGCTGGAGGTCCACAGTTTTGAGACCACTGATATGTAAGAAAGTTGTCCACATGTATTTGATACCTCTGGGAGCTGGATGTTGCACCGGCTGATGTGTAAGATCTGGGCATCTTTAGGGCACAGTTGGGGATTTTGAGTTTTCTCCACCCTGCAATAAAAAAAGAAAAAGGGGTAAGACAATTGGCACACACATCGGACGCTGAGCAGGGGATGCTGGGAGATCTCATCTCAGGACACCGTGTTTCCCAACCAGCGTGCCTCCAGCTGTTGTACAGCTACAACTCCCAGCATGCCCGGACAGCCAAAGTTGTAGTTTTGGAACAGCTGGAGGTACCATGGTTGGGAAACAATGGGTTATTCTATTTTTTATTTTATTTATATATATTTAAAAAATAATAATTTTTAGTCCCTCTATGGGCTTCATATGAACAATTACTCGATTGCTTATACAGATCAGTAAAATACATATGTACTGTGTTGATCCATTAGATTTACAAGGCTCTTCCGGAATGCTGGGAGTTGTAGTTTTCAACAGCTAGAGGTATCCTGGTTGGGAAAAAACTGGGTTACTTTATATTTCATTTTATTTATATATATATATTTTAAGTCCCTCTAGGGCAGTGTCTCCCAACCAGGGTGCCTCCAGCTGTGGCCAAACTACAACTCCCAGCATGCCCGGACAGCCGAAGGCTGTCCGGGCATGCTGGGAGTTGTAGTTTGGCCACAGCTGGAGGCACCCTGGTTGGGAGACACTGCCCTAGGGGACTTGTATGAGCAAATAGACGATTGCTTATGCAGATCAGTGAAGTGCATATGTACTGTATTGATCCATTAGATTTAAAAGGCTGTCCGGGTATTCTGAGAGTTGTAGTTTCACAACAACTGGAGGTACCCAGGTTGGGAAACACTGAGTTAATTTATATTTTATTTATACTTTTCTAAAAACATTTTTAGTCCCTCTAGGGGACTCGTATGAGCAATTACTCGGTTGCTTATACAGATCAATATAGGACATTTGTACTGTATTGATCCATTGAATTTGCCTGCATGCTGCGGGTACTCTGGTTGGGAAACACTGGGTTAATCTATTTTTTATTTTATTTATATATATTTAAAAAAAAATGTTTAGTCCCTCTATGGGCCTCATATGAACAATTACTCGATTGCTTATACAGATCAGTAAAATACATATGTACTGTGTTGATCCATTAGATTTACAAGGCTCTTCCGGCATGCTGGGAGTTGTAGCTAGAGGTATCCTGGTTGGGAAAAACTGGGTTACTTTATATTTCATTATATATATATATATATATATATTTTTTTTTTTATATTTTTAGTCCCTCTAGGGAAGTGTCTCCCAACCAGGGTGCCCCCAGCTGTGGCCAAACTACAACTCCCAGCATGCCCGGACAGCCGAAGGCTCTAGAGAACTTGTATGAGCAATTAGACAATTGCTTATACAGATCAGTGAAGTGCATATGTACTGTATTGATCCATTAGATTTATAAGGCTGTCCGGGCATTCTGGGAGTTGTAGTTTCACAACTACAAACATTGAGTTATTTAATATTTTATTTATACTTTTCGTAAAATATTCTTAGTCCCTCTAGGGGACTTGTATGAGCAATTACTCGGTTGCTTATACAGATCAGTATAGGACATTTGTACTGTATTGATCCATTGAATTTGCTGGCATGCTGCGGGTACTCTGGTTGGGAAACACTGGGTTAACCCATGCTGGGAGTTGTAGTTTTGCAACAGCTTTGGATGATGTCAAATAATAGGGAAAAGTGCCTCACCCCAGACTGATGAATTCAGATTTGTTGATGGTGTCCGGCTCAATGCAGATGCTCATGGAGTCCTCCTGGCGCTGTTATGTGGAGTACAGAAATGGGCACAAATGTTAGAGACATGACAACTCTGCTATAGTCCGCCCTGCAATGAGGGTACTTATGGGAGAGCTCTGGCATTGGAGGGTGGGGCTCTAAGGGTACGGATCGGTAGGGAAGTATCTGCAGCAAACTCAGCCGTGAAAAAGTATCAGGACTGGGCAAGATTGCAGCCAATTAAATGTTTCCATTCACTGACAAAAAGTAGAGGTGGAATATCCAACTGAAATACAAAGTACAGATTGTAAACCCCACCCGCGCTCCGCTGTCTTACCGTGAGGTCCGGCTGATGGTTCTGTGTTCTTACAGATAGTTCTACTGCAGAAAACTGAGCTTCTTCCCAAGGCTCAGGAGCCACTTCTACTGGAACCTCTGAAGAAATATAACAAAATAAATGAATTATTAAATAAATTAATAACCAAATCACATAAATAAATCAATAACTAAAATCATATAAATAAATCAATAACTAAAATCACAAATAAATAGAAAATAAAAATAGATTATGAATCAATAACAATCATATAAATTAAATCACATCAATAAAAATAAATGAATTAATTAAATCAATAACTACCGGTAAATCATTTAAATAAATAAAAATAAATAAATGAATTATTAAATAAATTAATAACCAAATCACATAAATAAATCAATAACTAAAATCATATAAATAAATCAATAACTAAAATCACAAATAAATAGAAAATAAAACTAAATTATGAATCAATAACAATCATATAAACTAAATAAAAAATAAAAATAAATGAATTAATTAAATCAATAACTAAATCCTTTAAATAAATAAAAATAAATAACTGAATTATTAAATAAATCAATAACTAAACAATCAAATCAATAACTAAACCACATAAATAAATAACTAAATCACAAACAAATAAAAATAAATAAATGAATTATTAAATCAATAATTAAATAAATCAATAACTAAATCACTTAAATAAATATATCAATAGCTAAAATCACATAAATAAATCAATAACTAAAATCACAGTAAATAAATAGAAAATAAAAATAAACAAATGATGAATCAATAACAATCATATAAATAAATAACTAAATCACATAAATCAATAACTAAATCATATAAATAAATAATAAAAATAAATTAATTAATTATTAAATAAATCAATAACTAAATCACATAACTAACTAAATCACAAATAAATAAAAGATAAACTAATTATTTTTATTATATTATTCATATTATACTGTTTTGTAATTTTTTTTATAAAGCTCAAGAAATAAACAAATAATAAAAAAAAAAATGTAATAAATCAATAACTACATTTACATAAATAAATAAATAAACTTGAAGGGCCACAGTTTGGAGACCACTGTTCTAGAACAGGGGGCACTTACCAACTTTTGGGGGTGACCAGTACTGCACCAGCCTGCGGTATATCCTGACATGCAGAGGGGGGCGCCCTGGTCTCTCCTTGGCCTCTTCTTCTTGCGGCCGTTCTGTGGGCCCTAAGAAGATGATGGAAGCCTCGTGCCTCTGGGGCCACTCCTGTAAGATAAAAAGCAAACTCTAGAATAAAGGTTCTGCCAGAAACAGATCTGCACGACTTCAGCGGGAGCGGCTGACACCGCCAGAGATGGCCTCAATAAGCCGTTTACTGTTCATCTGCGCATTACACATGAATGGAGCCCTGAAAAGTACTAAAATACAGCAAATTATCCCAGAATACACCTTGGTCGGACGTAATTGTAGGTTCTCTTTCTAGATCTGAGACCGGATCAGTCAGCGCATTGTGAAGCGGCTGAGGCCTTGTCTCTTTCTATAAAGGGCGCACTGTTATAAATACCGCTACGTGCGCTCAGGATCCCTATTGTAGCTGGTGATTCAGACCTGGTAATTGTTATTCTGCCAAAGGAAAATCTTTACAGATTATAGTAGTTATATTCTTGTAAATAGGAGCAGTATTATAGTAGTTATATTCTTGTATATAGGAGCAGTATTATAGTAGTTATATTCTTGTATATAGGAGCAGTATTATAGTAGTTATATTCTTGTATATAGGAGCAGTATTATAGTAGTTCTATTCTTGTATATAAGAGCAGTATTCTAGTAGATATATTCTTGTATATAGGGGCAGTATTATAGTAGTTATATTCTTGTATATAGGAACAGTATTCTAGTAGTTATATTCTTGTATATAGGAGCAGTATTATAGTAGTAATATTCTTATATATAGGAGGCAGTATTCTAGTAGTTATATTCTTGTATATAAGAGCAGTATTATAGTAGTAATATTCTTGTATATAGGGGGCAGTATTATAGTAGTTATATTCTTGTATATAGGAGCAGTATTATAGCAGTTATATTCTTGTATATAGGAGCAGTATTATAGTAGTTATTTTCTTGTATATAGGAACAGTAATATAGTAGTTATATTCTTGTATATAGGAACAGTATTATAGTAGTTATATTCTTGTATATAGGAGGCAGTATTATAGTAGTTATATTCTTGTATATAGGGGCAGTATTATAGTAGCTATATTCTTGTATATAGGAGCAGTATTATAGTAGTTATATTCTTGTATATAGGAGCAGTATTATAGTAGTTATATTCTTGTATATAGGAGCAGTATTATAGTAGTTATATTCTTGTATATAGGAGCAGTATTATAGTAGTTATATTCTTGTATATAGGAGCAGTATTATAGTAGTTATATTCTTGTATATAGGAGCAGTATTATAGTAGTTATATTCTTGTATATAGAAGCAGTATTATAGTAGTTATATTCTTGTATATAGGAGCAGTATTATAGTAGTTATATACTTGTATATAGGAACAGTATTATAGTAGTTATATTCTTGTATATAGGAGCAGTATTATAGTAGTTATATTCTTGTATATAGGAGCAGTATTATAGTAGTTATATTCTTGTATATAGGAGCAGTATTATAGTAGTTATATTCTTGTATATAGGAGCAGTATTATAGTAGTTATATTCTTGTATATAGGAGCAGTATTATAGTAGTTATATTCTTGTATATAGAAGCAGTATTATAGTAGTTATATTCTTGTATATAGGGGGCAGTATCATAGTAGTTATATTCTTGTATATAGGAGGCAGTATTATAGTAGTTATATTCTTGTATATAGGAGGCAGTATTATAGTAGTTATATTCTTGTATATAGAAGCAGTATTATAGTAGTTATATTCTTGTATATAGGAGCAGTATTATAGTAGTTATATACTTGTATATAGGAACAGTATTATAGTTGTTATATACTTGTACATAGGAGACAGTATTATGGTAGTTATATTCTTATACATAGGGAGCAGTATTATAGCATTCTAGTTATATCAGTTTGTAGTTATATTCTTATAGATTTTGGATAGTATTGTAGTAATTATAATGTTATACACAGGGGGCAGTGTTATATATCTATCTATATATGTAATATATGGTTACGTGAGTTTATATAAATTGTGCTAGAACTGTTATTTTTTTTTTATTTTTTTTTTTTTTTATTTGTGATAAGAGGAAAATTTATGCACAAATAGCATCAGCATAGCGCCGAACCCTCACTGTCAGGGGTTAATACATCTCGGCCCGCTGGCCACTTTTTTCTGGCATATCAAACCGTATGGGGCACCTGGGAATGGTGTCCTAGATAAACAGACCAGGCCGTACCTTGAGTGCACAGAACAAATGAGCAGCTCTCGTCTTCAATGGCCCCAAATACCAATATCTGTGAAGGGAAAGAGACAAAGATGATTGTGACGGGCAAAGAGGGAGCAATTAGGGTCACCCACCAGACAACGGCATTAAATGGTGATAACACATTTACAGGCGATATAGGGCTCATCGTCCTGCTGTTCTGCGCAGTTCGCACGATTGTTTGGGGGTCTCACTAGGGCTGTGAAATACATAGCAAAAGTAACACAGACAAATAACTAAAAACTTCTCAAATACTTAATGAATCCAGAAGAACAAAAGAAAAAAGTGATGATTATGAGATGATATATTATAGGGAAAGTACATAAAAAGTCTCAAAGCGTACCTGTCAGATCCCACAAAAAAATAAATAAAAATAAATAAATAGATAAATATGTGGCCCAGTACCTAATCCTGACCATGTACAACTTATTTTTCTGCCTCCATCACCTATATTTATTATAAAAATCCCTCTTTTCATTAGCTCACTGTGTCAGAAATCCTCTCAGGGGAAGGGGGCATGTCCCTCCCTTGTGGTGGTGGGAGGTAATTGGTGGGAGGGGGTGTGTCCACCATTGTGGTGGTGGGAGGGGGTGTGTCCCTCCCTTGTGGTGGTGGGAGGTAATTGGTGTGTGGTGGTGGGGGGCGATTGGTGTGTTGTGGGAGGGAGTGTGCCCACCCTTGTGGTGGTGGGAGGTGATTGGTGTGTGGTGGGAGGGGGTGTGTCCACCCTTGTGGTGGTGGGAGGTGATTGGTGTGTGGTGGGCGGGGGTGTGTCCACCCTTGTAGTGGTGGGAGGTGATTGGTGTGTGGTGGGAGGGGGTGTGTCCACCCTTGTGGTGGTGGGAGGTGATTGGTGTGTGGTGGGAGGGGGTGTATCCACCCTTGTGGTGGTGGGAGGTCATTGGTGTGTGGTGGGAGGGGGTGTGTCCACCCTTGTGGTGGTGGGAGGTAATTGGTGCGTCCGCTCATGCAGCCTTGGCCATGAGTCTTTTCTTGTCCATGACTTATGGACATGTCTGATGTCCCAGTAGGTAAGGGGACCCCTAGTAGTGGGACTGTCAGGAGCCATTTTCTTTATTAAAGGGGTACTCCACTGCCCCAGCATTCGGAACATTTTGTTCCGAACGTTGGGTGCGGGAGTTGTGCCGTCACGACCACGCCCCTTGTGATGTCATGCCACGCCCCTCAATGAAAGTCTATGGGAGGGGTGTGGCTGCTGCCACACCCCTCCCATAGACTTGCATTCAGGGGGTGTGCAATGACGCCACGACCCCCGCACCCAGCGTTCAGAACAAAATGTTCCGAACGCTGGGGCAGTGGAGTACCCCTTTAAATAAATAAAAAATATTTAAACAACCATATTACATATAAAGGTCTTTAATTTTCATCAGTAACAACAAGTTTTTGGATCTGACAGTGCCCATTTAATGGGGACCGTGGAGGTATTGAACACTATACAGTGGTTCCTCAACTTACAATGGCCTCAACATACTAAATTTTCATCATACAATGCTTTTTTCTGGACCATTGTAAGTTGAAACCATACACAACATACAATGCTACGTGTGCTACGACAGTCCAAAACTGCAGAACGTGTCAATGACCAATCAGAATGGGTATTTTACTGGTAAAACATCTGTATTACTGAAGTGCATGCACTGACTGGCTGGCTGTTAACACCTCCCTACAGTACAAGGGAGGTATTGCATGTTCTGTACTACTCGTTACCCGTGTCAGGGTTAGATGCTACTTTGTACACCAGGTAAGGTCGGCTCAATTTTACTTTTTTGGGACCTCCTCCTTTTTGAGCAGTGTTATCGGAGCTCCATTAGTACAGGCTGCTGTGGCAGGATAAGTGACCCGCGTCTGTGCTCTCAGCTGATCAGGACCCCATTATTTCATTGCGGTGCTCCTGATAAGCTCTTGGAGCTAACCGGCTACTATTTTTACCTTTTAGATGCCGCAGTCAACTTTGATAGTGGCATCTAAAGGGCTAAGGCTAGATATCAGCCCAATCAATGATGTTCAGCATTAGCCATGGGTACCCTAGGAGTCATGGCAAGGAAGGATTTTTGCGTCCGTATTATAATTAAAAGTCTCAGTTGGATTAGTGAGCAGAGAGCATCGTAGATCCCTATGGGTAGGTTCACATGGTGGACTTTTTTTTTGCCCTGAATTCTAAGTGCATTGCATTTTGTATTAGTTTCAATGAGGATTCCGCTTGGTCGTGCAGACTGTGGATTTCCCGCACGGAAATTCCGCCATCATTCTGTACAGAAAGCAAAAAAAATCACAGCACAATGGTAAAAACAAACAAAGAAACAATTCCAAGCAGGTCCATTGTGTGAACCCACCTTAAAGGGGGAACTCCGCCCCTAGACATCTTATCCCCTATGCAAAGGATAGGGGATAAGATGTCTGATCGCGGGGTCCGGCTTCTGGGACCCCCCGCGATTTCTGTGATGTTATGTTCAGAACACTGGGTTCGGCCAGCCATGGTTATGACTTCACGGCCCCTCCATTCAGGTCTATAGGAGGGGGTATGACGGCCGTCACACCCCCTCCCGTAGACATGAATGGAGGGGGCGTGGCGTGACGCCACAACCATGGCCGACCGGACCAAGCGTTCTGAACATAATCTTCAGACCACTGGGGTGCCAGCACGGAAATAGCAGGGGGTCCCAGAGGCCAAAACTCCTAGGGGCGGAGTAGCACTTTAGAGGCCTTCAGTTCAGGTCATAAGATCATTGGTTGGGCCCAATACAGACCCAATACATGCAGCATCTTACGACTGACTGAAATCAACCTTATATCTACGAACAAGTCACTGAATATAGTAGGAAATATTCTGCAAACATGTGAACCTACTTGGTGGACTTTGCAGCGGCGTCTTGATAACTGCCCCATCTCAGGCCATTCAGGGCGAACACAGGCTGCTCCTGCTCCCCCTGAGGAAAAAGAATGAGAAACCAGAAGCAATAGTTACCAAGGACGACCTGTGAAAAAAACAAAAACAACCAAGAGGGCGACAGCCGGAACAGATTCCTGTGTCTTAATGATTGATAACAGCCCAGGACCCGGCGAGCAGCGTGATCAGCGCGGCCGGTCACATATCGTTTATTTTATCTAATGAGACGTGATTATTTTCGCCAGAGTTTTTTTTTTTTTTTTACTCACCTCCCTCCAGATCAATAAAAGTACTATTATATATATTGGATTAAAATTAGGATTGAACAAGAGGTTCAGCTGGATGGATAAACACATTTATTTAAGCCAATTTAGTGTTCGCGAGCGTCTGAATGGACTCATGCATCTTCCGTGTCTGCTCTGGTGTCAGCAGGTGGAAGTGCTAAGAGGCGCTGGAGAAAAGACCTCACAGACCCGCCAAGTCCAGGGACGGGCCTAGGGATGTGCGGCTGAGCAGAATGCATCTAATTCCCCTACTAAAACCTGCTTCATCTTTACTGACCCCCCTCGTGAGATATTTACCGTAGTGTGTGGATTCAAGTTTCTAATCCAGAAATATTGCTCTATGCTTTATTAGGCTGGGTTCACACTACGTTTTGTCCCATACGGGACTGCATACGGCAGGGGGAGCTGAAAACTTGATCTCCCATATGCCTTCGTATGCGGTCCTGTATGTAATGCATTTCAATGAGCTGACCGGAGTGAAACGCTGACTCCGGTCGGCTCATTTTTGCCCCGTATGCGGTTTTCACACCGCACCTAAAATCGTGGTCGACTACGATTTTATGTCCGGTGGAAAACCACATACGGGGTAAAAATGAGCCGACCGGAATTAGCGTTTCACTCCGGTCAGCTCACTGAAATGCATTACATACGGGACCGCATACGAAGGCATATGGGAGCGCAAGTTTTCAGCTCCCCCTGCCGTATGCGGTCCCGTATGGGACAAAACATAGTGTGAACCCAGCCTCAGCTTCCTATACTAGATACACTCTATTCTTGAAATGCTGCAGCCCTTTACTTCCACCCTGCTGAAATAGATAAACAGGAGCCGGAGAGACACAACTAACATAACTTGACTCTCTTACAAAAAAAACTAGGCAAAAAAAGCCATTTGTAAATAAGGTCCTGTGATTACTGCAGCCTCTGCGCTATTTTTCCTTCTTTTAAATCCCACTTTTAAAGTGAATATCAAATGTGCTAAATTTATTATACCAATGAGTGATATATTATGAATTTGGTATGCTTTTAACACCAGTTATTAACTTTGTGGATTTCTACATGACCCATCAAAATGTGGCCAAAAGTTTGCAACTTTATGTTAGGACTGATGGCCCACTAACATCTGCCTTATGCATTTGCTCCTTGGTGCACGAGGCACAAATGCATAATAAATATGCCATAGTGATGATGGCCATGAAACATTGTGCAAATTACACCCCAATATAGGCGCAAAACCAATGAAATTATGACCCCAGTACTATGTTCCTTACCTTTATTTGCAGTACATCAAGTGGCATTGACTCTCCTTTCAGGATGGCAAGTGTGGCATCGGAGATATTCCTGCAAGATACAAGAGAAAAATTCAGACCCAGATCTGGACCAATTTGTGCCACTTTCTAGTACATATCATGGATGTGCAAATAAGCATAATAGAGGATTGGACTTGCTGGCCCACCCAAGGCAGGTGACACCGCACCCCTTAAATGCTCCATTGGCATCACTTCAAGGGCATCAACAGAGAGCAATGGGTTTTGGGACACGCTGATGAGTGCCGTCTCTTACGGCCAAGTTATGCATATAATGCAGCTTTACCTCAGTGTATGAATTCAAGTTTCTAATCTTGCACTAACAAATACTCCTCTCTGCTGTTTATTTGATTCCTATACTAGAAACACTCCAATCTTGAAATACTGTGGCCATTTACTTCCACCCTGCTGAGAGAGATAAACAGCAGCTGGAGAGACACAGCTAAAATGACTTGAATCTCTCACCCAAACTGGGAATTACAAGCCATGTGTGTGCCTGTAGAGGGAACTTGCTTGCTAATTGGGTCCTGTGATTACAGCAGCCTCTGCATTGTTTCACTAAGGAAGAACATGAGCGCTGCCTGGCATCTCTATCTCCCCTAACCCAACTATGTAAATTCCTTTCTCCCCAGATGTCTGCTGTCAGGGAGAAGTCAGAATGCCCTCATATGCCCTAGATGTTTAGCTGATCCGGCCAACACTTATCTAATGTGTATGGCCACATGTTGTAGTTTTACAACCGCTGGAGGCTCACACTAGTTGGGAGACACTAATGGATCAATGCATGTTTACTTCACTGATAATAAATCGAGTAATTATTCATACAAGTCCCCATGAGGGACTAAAAATATTTAAAAAAATATATAAATAAACCCCTCCCATAATAAAAATTCAAGTCAACCATTCTTTTTCTATTTTGTAACAAGACGTTATGTGACGTCATATAATCAATCATTACTGTGCCCTTCCTGTGTCATTACTGTTCTCCTCCTGTGTCACAGTCATTACTGTCCCCTCATGTCTTCCTGTGTCACAGTAATTAGTGCTTCCTCATCTCCCCCTGTGTGTCACAGTCATTACTATACCCTTATTTCCCCCCTGGGTGTTATTACTTTGCCCTCATCCCCCCGCATGTGTGTTGCAATCATCAGTGTCCCCTCATCTCCTCCCAGCGTGTCACAGTCATAACTGTCCCCTCATCTCCCAGTGTTAGACATTACTGTCCCCTCATCTCCCGTGTGTCACAGTCATTAGTGTCCCCTCATCTTCTACCCTGTGTGTCACAGTCATTACTGTCCCCGCATCTCCCTGTGTGTCAGTCAATACAGTCCCCTCATCTCCCCATGTGTCATAGTCATTATTGTCCTCTCATCTCCTGTGTGTCACAGTCATTTTCCCCTCATCTCCTCCCCATGTGTCAGTTATCACTCATCTCCCCGTGGGTCAGTCTTTACTGTCACCTCATCTCCCCTGTGTGTCACAGTCATTAATGTCCTCTCATCTCCTCCTCATGTGTCACAGTCATTAATGTCCCCTCATCTCCTCCCCATGTGTCGTAGTCATTAATGTCCCCTGATCTCCCCATGTGTCACAGTCATTACAGTCCCCTCATCTCCTCCCCATGTGTCAGTTATCACTCATCTCCCCGTGGGTCAGTCTTTACTGTCACCTCATCTCCCCTGTGTGTCACAGTCATTAATGTCCTCTCATCTCCTCCTCATGTGTCACAGTCATTAATGTCCCCTCATCTCCTCCCCATGTGCCGTAGTCATTAATGTCCCCTGATCGCCCCATGTGTCACAGTCATTACAGTCCCCTCATCTCCTCCCCATGTGTCAGTTATCACTCATCTCCCCGTGGGTCAGTCTTTACTGTCACCTCATCTCCCCTGTGTGTCACAGTCATTAATGTCCCCTCATCTCCTCCCCATGCGTCACAGTCATTACTGTCCCCTCATCTCCTTCCCATGTGTCAGTTATTACTCCTCTCCCCCTGTGTCAGTCATTACTGTCCCCTTATCTCCAGTGTATCAGTCATTACAGTCCCATCATCTCCCCCTGAATGTCACAATCATTAGTATCCCCTCATATCTCCATGTGTCACAGTCATTAGCGTCCCCTCATCTCCCAGTGTCATAATCATTACTGTTCCCTCATCTCCCGGTGTGTCAGTCTTAACTGTGCTCTCACCTCCCGTCTGCACAGTTATTACTTATGTCCTCCCCCCCCCCCCCATCACAGTCATTACTGTCCCTTCATCTCCCACCTGTGTGTCAGCTCTATGCCAGTGTTTCCCGATAAGGCACCCCGACAAGGGTGCCTCCAGCTGTTGCAAAACTACAGCTCCCAGCATGGCCGGACAGCCAACGGCTGTCCGGCCATGCTGGCAGTTGTAGTTTTGCAACAGCTGGAGGCACTTTGGTTAGGAAACACTACACATTAGATAGCACTCTGGTCCCTTTGAAAAACGTATAATATCTAATATGTATTGTCACCTTGAGGAAGAAGGAGGTTTTGTTTTTTCCCCCCCTCTGGAGCCCATGATGCATTGCAGCCCCAAATGTTAAAACAAATACCACCAGCTCTGCTACTCCAGCGCTCTGATTTGTTCTTTTTCAGTGATACAAAATACTATGAAATTTTCATGAGCAAAACAAAAGAAACCTCCAGACACCTTTCAAGGCTCCTACACAGCGCGTGCTGATAATAACCGTCCTCTATAATGGCCGCCTCTTCAAACCGGAGGAAGACGAATGCCAATTATACCTCCCTATTCCCTCTTTATTTATTTATTTTTTAAATTAGTAATGTCCCAGACGGTTGTTTGGACTGTAGAAATTGTGCCTGTATAGGTCAGACAAGGAGAGGGAGGACAGGGGCCAATTACGATGTTACGAGCGTGCGGTTATTTGATGAAGCTCTTAAGAGTTAAGTCATCCCGGTGCGGCGGCCTTGTACCCTTCCCCTACATTCATCCCGGCACGGCGGCCTTGTACCCTTCCCCTACATTCATCCCGGCGCGGCGGCCTTGTACCCTCCCCTACATTCATCCCGGCACGGCGGCCTTGTACCCTTCCCCTACATTCATCCCGGCGCGGCGGCCTTGTACCCTCCCCTACATTGAAGACATATTTACGATCAATAAAACGCACAGGAATTCCATTGCCTTAGTAAGTTGATCGGTTATTCGCCAGGACCGGAAAAGTGGCATCGGAACGGGTCGGAAACTGCGCCCAAGAGAAGAGCCTGCAGAGATTTCCACTTAGATTTGCCATCTGTTTCCGGAAAGGATGGGTGACAACCTATATGGACTTTTATTAGGGCGCAGAATCTCTGCTAGGGGCAGATAGTTTTCCTGTTAAAAAGTCACGGATCCATAGATAACATAGAATTAAAGGATAAAATTTGACCACTAGGGGCACACTACTGACCATGCATTGATATAGCTCCCATTAAACTTAAAGGGGAACTCCAGCCAAAATTAACTAATCCCAACAGCTAGGACCCGTCCCCCCCCCCCCCCCCCTGCGCCATCTACGGAACGCGACACCGGCTGTCACTGCACTTCATTCATTTATATAGTTTCATTTGTTAACAGTATATAAAGGTCCGAACAGATTTTAGTATTGAGTTAAAGGGATACTCAGCCCCCTAGACATGTCATCCCCTTTCCAATGCAGGAACCCAGACGCTGGAACCCCCACAATCTCCAGGCTGGCGCTGCAGCGTGCGCGAACACGGATGCCTGGGTACTCGGCCGTCATGCCCCCTCCTCCCATAGACACGAATGGAGGGGGCGTGGCTTGATGTCATGAACACGGAAGCCCAAAGCAACGCTGCAGCCCCGGCCCGCAGACGCGGACAGGCCTCCCAAAATCAGACATGTTATCCCTAATCCTTTGGATAGGGGATAACATGTCTAGAGGTGGAGTAACCCTTTAAATGAGAGCCATGCAAACCTGTATTTAGTGAGCTCCCCCTAGTGTTGGCTGCAGGTAGCCAAAACTTTTTCATGTAACCATACGACTGTGTGACATAAAACAGGGAAATATATGCCTAACAATATTCTAACTTTGCGCTTCCCAACCTGGGTGCCTCCAGCTGTTGCAAAAACTACAACTCCCAGCATGCCCGGACAGCCGAAGGCTGTCCGGGCATGCTGGGGGTTGTAGTTTTTCAACACTCTAATTCCAAAATAAATACAGAAGGCAGCACTTACTGGACCTTGTTTTCAGACTCGGGGTACAGGGTCCGGCTCAGGGTGTTGGTCGAGCCGAGTGGAATGAAGCCGATTGGGATTTTACTGGAGGAAGCCTGTAAGACAGATGACATCCATGATGACGATGTACTTTGTGTTTTAGTTCCTCTCAATGTTAAAGTGTACCTGTCGCTTTAAAAAAAAAATTTGGGACATGTCCTAGAGGCGTGTCAAAAGTTTTGATCTGTCAGGGTCTGAGTGTTCCAGTCCCCGACCAATTGCTTGATAGAGCGCGGCTGATCGAAACAATCCCATAGAGTTTGTCTCACTAAGGCCGGGTTCACACCACGTTTTTGCAGTACAGTTCCCGTATACGTTTTCAATTTAAAAACCGTACGGAACCGTATTGAAAACCGTACGCATTGACTCTCCATTGAAAACTGTATGCCAAAAAAATGCATCCGGTTGTGTCCGTTTCGCATCCTGTACGGATTTGTCAGTTTTTTTCCTGTACCCAAAACCGTAGCCTACCACGGTTTTTGGTCCGGGTGAAAAACCGTAATGAAACGTTTACTTTTATTTTTTTTTTTTACGTGGGAGTCAATAGGAACCGTACAGAACTGTATGTGCATATGGGGGGAGATTTATCAAAACCTGTCCAGAGGAAAAGTTGCTTAGTTGCCCATAGCAACCAATCAGATCGCTTCTTTCATTTTTCAGAGGCCTTGTCAAAAGTGAAAGAAGCAATCTGATTGGTTGCTATGGGCAACTCAGCAACTTTTCCTCTGGACAGGTTTTGATAAATCTCCCTCATGGTTTTCACCATATGGTTTTTGACTTTGCACAGTTTTTTTTTTCTTGGAATATCAATCAAACAAGTGAAACTTTATTCATAATGGAGTGAAAAGTTAAAAAGGTATAGGTTTTTTTCTTAAAAAAAAACAAAACGGATGCAACCGGACTAAACTGTATCAAAACGTGTGTACAAATTTTAATCCGTATACGGTTTTGTATACGGATTCAAATTTGTACACACGTTTTGATACAGTTTAGTCAGGTTTTGAGGAATCCGTTTTTTTTTTTAATCAA
The DNA here is from genome assembly GCF_029499605.1 of Hyla sarda. Taxonomy (NCBI): domain Eukaryota; kingdom Metazoa; phylum Chordata; class Amphibia; order Anura; family Hylidae; genus Hyla; species Hyla sarda. The sequence continues at coordinate 413,853,307 of NC_079192.1, forward strand.
AAACCTGATACGGGGACTGTATTGCAAAAACGTGGCGTGAAACCAGCCTCAGCACGCTCTTCAGGGTCAGGGTCTGATCAAAACTTTTAACTCTCTAGGATTTTTAATGACTCAAGTATTTGTAATGAAGAATTTGGGGGGGGGAGACAAAAAAAAAAAAAAAAAAAAAACATCAATATTGAAATCCACTCCCCCCCCCCCCCCCCCCTACCCCTTCCTTAAAAAACTGCCATACCATTAGCAACCTGGTTCTTGTAAAACTATAGCCCTGAAAACTTCACAAAAGGGTATATAAAAAAAATATATATATAAAAACACACACCATGTGGGTCTGGTGTTTCATACCTAACTACTAACTCCCAGCTAACATCTGACCTCAGTGTTTCAGTGTTTTAAAACACAAAAAATAAATAAATAAGCTAAAGAGTAAAAAATAAATACATAAAAAAAGCAGCCTAACAAAGCTTTATTTAAATGAACGCTATCCTTATACAAACAAAAAAAAAGTACACGTCCCAGAGACATATCTAAAGTTTTTATTACAATGTTCAAACACCAACCAATCACGAGCCAGGAGAAGCACGCACTTCTTCCAGCTTGTTTTCATCATCCGTCAGGGTCTGAACTAGGGATCGACCGATTATCGGTTTGGCCGTTATTCACGATTTTGGACATTATCGGTATCGGCAATTAACTTGCCGATATGCCGATAATGCCCCGCCCCCCCCGGCCAGAGACGACCACAGCCGCTGCCCCATTACCTCCCCATCCTCTGGCCACATACCGTCGCCACCTCTGCCCCATTGCCTCCCCATCCTCTGGCCACATACCGCCGCTGCCCCATTGCCTCCCCCATCCCCGGTGTTATAATTACCTGTTCCCGGGGTCAGTGCTACTTCTGGCTTCTGCGGCGTCCTGCGCTGTTGTTGTGCGCTGCGCAATGACGAGTGACGTCCTCAACGCGACGTCACGGTCAGTGCGCATAGTGACAGCTCAGGACGCCGCCGGAGCTAGAAGTAGCACTGACCCCGGGAACAGGTAATTATAACACTGGGGATGGGGGAGGCAATAGGGCAGCTGTTATGGTTGGACTCAGGAGGACCCCAGGACAGGCAGGGGGAGAGAAGAGGGTGGTGGCGGCGGTCTCTGGACCCGCAAAAGCAGCTGCAGTTCATTGATTTAAAGCGCCCGCTTTAAATCATTGATCTGCAGCGGCTTCTGCCCCGCCGAGGGGTGGGGGGGGGGGGGGGGGGGGAATAGCCGATAACTTATACCAGAATATCGGGATAAGTTAACAGCTATCGGCCTGAAAGGTGCCAGATTATCGGTATCGGCCCTATAGAATCAATATAGGTCGATCCCTAGACACTGGGACATGTCAAGAGTTTGAGTAACAGGTTTTCCCTAAAGTTCCCTTGGACGTTGGTCATGCCAACTGTGGGCAAATATAATAATACCTTTTTTATTATTTTTATCACAAGCAGATTTTGCCGAATCGGTGGGACGTATAGTGATGGGAGCAATAAATATTCCCACAATGCACTGCAGGAGACAATTACCTGATCATCTCTGCGCAGCAGTCCGGTGATAACCTGCAAGACACAATGTCAACGTGTTATTTAGTGTTCCAGCTCATTGGATGGTCCCAGAGAATGGATCGGATTGAGATCTGGTGACTGTGGAGGCCATTGGAGTCATGTGACCTCATTGTCCTGTATGAGATGATTGATGTGATGGATCTAGTATAGGACTATTATATTCATATATGATGGATTTAACCAGACTATGCTGATTGATCTAGTATAGGACTATAATGTGTATATATATATATATATATATATATATATATATATATATATATATATATGACATCTAACCAGACTAAGCTGATTGATATAGTATAGGACTACATCTAGATATGTTACATAGTTACAACGGTCGAAAAAAGACATACGTCCATCAAGTTCAACCAGGGAATTGAAGGGTAGGGGTGTGGTGGGATGGATATTGGGGGAAGGGATGGGATTTTATATTTCTGGATAAGCATTAATGTTATTTTGTTCCAGGAATGTATCTAAACCTGTTTTAAATGTATTAACCGCTCCTGCTGTGACTAGTTCCTGAGGTAGACTGTTCCATAAATTCACAATTCTTATGGTAAGATCTACCCCCAGACTATAGTATGGGAGTGGGGGGGGGGGGGGATTTAGCCAATATGATGCCGATGG
>NC_079192.1:414155734-414311377 GCF_029499605.1 Hyla sarda
ATCGCAGCCTGTACAAGCCGGGGTGTTACACCTAAGGAGCCATAAAAAAATTAAACAACCATAAAATGATTGCGATATCCTTGGATTCTCCTCAGCAGACGGGCGGAATCCGAACAGAGATGTCAGATGTGACATCACAATTATCCCCGAATTCTGCGCAGATTCCCCTCTGGACCGTTTAGGTTTGTCACATTTGATTCCGATTCCTTTAGTTCAATAAAGTGATAAGAAAATATTAATAAGCCCGGAGTGTCAGGCTAATACACTTCTGAGGATGAAATCTGGGGGATTTGCATTGGCGGAAGGTCACATAATACAGAACAACCTGCATTTAAAGGGCCAGCAGATCAAAGGTGAAGGGAACTGAGTTGCAATACCAGACAAAGCCAATAGATAATATGTGCGCTGTTCCTGAAAAAGAAGATAGATATAAGAGCAGCAGCAGTATACGTACAGAGCTGGAGGGGAGGTGTTGAACTACTATATATCCAGATCCCATAGAGATAACTGCAGCAGTATACAGATAGAGCTGGATGGGGGAGGGGTATAACTACTATATATCCTGATCCTATATAGATAGCAGCAGCAGTATACAGATAGATCTGGGGAGAAAGCTGTTACTACTATATATCCTGATCTCATAGAGATAACAACAGCAGTATACAGATAGAGCTGGAGGGAAGGAGTATAACTACTATGTATCCTGATCCTATAGAGATAGCAGCAGTATACAGATAGAGCTGGAGGGAAGGAGTATAACTACTATATATCCTGATCCTATAGAGATTGCAGAAGTATACAGATAGAGCTGGAGGGAACGTGTAAAACTACTATATATCCTGATCTCATAGAGATAGCAGCAGTATACAGATAGAGCTGGAGGGAAGGAGTATAACTACTATATATTCTGATCCCATAGAGATAGCAGCAGTATACGGATAGAGCTGGAGGGGGGAGGGGTATAACTACTATATATACAGATCCCATACAGATAGCAGCAGCAGTATACAGATAGATCTGGGGAGAAAGGTGTTACTGCTATATATCCTGATTCCATAGAGATGGCAGCAGTATACAGATAGAGCTTGGAGATAAGGAATATAACTACTATATATACGGATTGCATGGAGATAGCAGTATACAGACAGAGCTGGAGGGAAGGTGTATAACTACTATATATCCTGATCCCAAAGAGATGGCAGCAGCAGTATACAAATAGAGCTGGAGGGGAGGTGTATAACTACTATATATCCTGATCCCATAGAGATAGCAGCAGTATACAGATAGAGCTGGAGGGAAGGTGTATAACTACTATATATCCTGATCTCATAGAGATAACAGCAGCAATATACATATAGAGCTGGAGGGAAGGTGTATAACTATTATATATCCTGGTCCCATAGAGATAGCAGAAGTATACAGATAGAGCTGGAGGGAAGGTGTAAAAATACTATATATCTTGATCCCATAGAGATAACAGCAGTATACAGATAGAGCTGGAGGGAAGGTGTATAACTACTTTATATCCTGATCCCATAGAGATAGCAGCAGTATACAGATAGAGCTGGAAGGGAGCAGTGTAACTACCATTTATCATGATCCCATAGAGATAGCAGCAGCAGTATACAGATAGTGCTTGGAGATAAGGTATATAACTACTATATATATATATATATATATATATATATATATATATATATATATATATATATATATATATATATATACTGATTGCATGGAGATTGCAGTATACAGATAGAGCTGGAGGGAAGGTGTATAACTACTATATATCCTGATCCCATAGAGATAACAGCAGTATACAGATAGAGCTGGAGGGGAGCGGTGTAACTACTATATATCCTGATCCCATAGAGATAGCAGCAGTATATAGATAGAGCTGGAAGGGAGCGGTGTAACTACCATTTATCCTGATCCCATAGAGATAGCAGCAGTATACAGAGAGAGCAGGGGGGGGTATATCATTACTATATATCCTGATCCCATAGAAATAGCAGTAGTATACAGATAGAGCTGGAGTGGTATATAATTACTATATATCCCAATCCCATAAAGATAGTAGCAGTATACAGATAGAGCTGGACGGGTCTTGGAGCTAGAAGGAGTGATCTGATAGGTGATGGTGTTATCTTGTAGTGCTGACCCAGGACTGACCACATTCTCTAACCAATGGGATTTTCTGTGGGTCAGACTGGTGATCACATGACCCAGTTACATTACAGTAATGTTGAGTGTGAATGTTATAGGCTAATAAGAAAAGAAGAAGAAAAACTGAGAGCTACTTTGAAGATAATTGTGGCCGGGGTTTCCTTCACCAAAAATTTCTGAGACCCCTTTCCCCCCCAAAAAACCCCTATATAGTACATTCTTGTGACTATAGTGCCCATAGTTATGGAGTAAGAATTTGCTAAGATCCTTGTTTATCCTTCCCATATGGTGCATGGTAGGATACAGTAACTTTCATGACACACTAATAAATACATAGTAACTGTATCTACTAACAATGTATCTCAGAGGAACGATGCAGAATACACAAATCCCCAATCAAATCTCCAAACATAAGCAATAAACTAATTGCTGCCATATATAGACTACAGGTGTGCCCTGAGAAGAAGCTTCCCTGTAAGGTCCAAGTGTTTTAACGTAATATTAACTTTATTATTAAAGGGGTATTCCAGGCAAAAGCTTTTTATATTTATATCAACTGGCTTCAGAAAGTTAAACAGATTCGTAAATTACTTCTATTAAAAAATCTTAATCCTTTCAGTACTTCTGAGCTTCTGAAGTTAAGGTTGTTCTTTTCTCTCTAAGTGCTCTCTGTTTCGGTAAACGCCCAGTTTAGAAGAGGTTTGCTATGGGGATTTGCTTCTAAACTGGGCGGTTCCTGAGACACGTGTCATCAGAGAGGACTTAGACAGAAAATAACAACCTTTACTTCAGAAGCTCATAAGTACTGAAAGGATTAAGATTTTTTTTTAATAGAAGTAATTTACAAATCTGTTTAACTTTCTGGAGCCAGTTGATATATATAAAAAAAGTTTTTGCCTGGAATACCCCTTTAATAACGACCTGATGCTGTGAAATTGTGTCGATCAGTGGTCTGAAACTGTGGCCCTCCAGATGTTGCAAAACCTCAACTTCCAGCATGCCCGGACAGCCAAAGGCAGAGCAGTTTGGTCTAGCATAGGCTACATGGCATACCAGCCTGTCTGCCTTTCTGTTAAAGGGGTACTCTGCTGAAAACATCTTACCAGCCCTCTGCTGGTTTGGAAGCTTTTTAGCCCTCTGCACGGCTCAGACCCTCCATTTCCCTCTGAGCAACAGTGAAGGCAGTGGTGTATTGGGGCGGCATTTCTGCAGCCCCCTTTAAACTGACACTCTAGGCCTGGGCCTTGTTGGCCTAGTGGTAAATACGTCAATGGTCCCCAGACACTATACCAAGATTATTCTCATATACAGAAGTTTTACAGACACACAGGGGAATTCACCAGGTAAGGCTCCTTTCACACTATAAAATTCATCCGTTTAATGTTCCGTTATGAAAACCCTGAAAATGGGGCGTTAAATGGCCGTTACAAAATCCCATTATAGTCTATGAGATTTTTACATTACCCGTTTTAACCCGTCATAGCCCGTTATTAATAATGGACATTATTTCATGATGGGAGAAAGAAAGGAAGAAGTAGTGCATGCATTATTTCCCCCGTTACTTTCTCCTGTCACAAAATAACGTCCGTTATTAATAACGGGCTATGATGGGTTAAAGCGGATAATGTAAAAATCAAATGGACTATAATGGATTCTGTAGAGGAAAAAAAGAGAGACCGATACCGGCGCCTAATGCATTACCCTTGGTGACAAGAGTCGTGGAATTCAAGGGTTGGCCAAAAGGACCATATGGATGGCCGCTCACCTTGAATACAATAATTGAAAGCCTATCACCCCAGTGATAATGGGGTACTGAGTATAGGTGGAGTCGCTGCTTGCCCTCTGGGTTGCAGGAAACAGCTGCACCGCTGTCCTGTGGATGAAGAGAAGCTTGAGTGGAAAAGAACCCTTTGGACAGGGTGCTGCTGCTCCTTTAGAAATGAAGAAGATGGACTGGATATATTTTAAAAGGTTCACAGTGAAACCACTTTTATTGGATCAATATGAAATTTAAAAAAATGGGGCTGACACGTTTCGGGAGGTGCCCTCCCTTCCTCAGATCAGGAACTTCCTGATCTGAGGAAGGGAGGGCACCTCCTGAAACGCGTCATCACCATTTTTTTTATTTTATATTGATCAAATAAAAGTGGTTTCACTGTGAACCTTTTAAAATATATCCAGTCCATCTTCTTCATTTCTAAAGGAGCAGCAGCGACCTCTCCAAAGGGTTCTTTTCCACTCAAGATGGACTATAATGGGATTTTGTAATGGCCATGTGGGATTTTGTAATGGTCGTTTAATGGCTGATTTTAAGGGTTTTCATAACGGAACATATAACGGATCTTTAAAAACGGATGAATGTATTGCGTGAAAGCAGTTTAGCAAGACCACCCTGCTACACATGATACTATCCTACATATGCCCAGAAGGACTCCTGCCCTCATCTGACCTATCCTCTTCATGGGCACTAGTGATGAGCGGCAGGGGCCATATTCAATTTTGCCAATCTGAGGAAGGGTGTATACCCAAAACGCGTCATTGGATCAAATAAAACATTGTTATTTTTAAATACATCATCCTGTCTGATTCCATCTGGAGAATCTTTTGCGCCTAAAGGGGACCTCTTGCTACTGTTGTTAACCTATAGGTAGTAAGACACATTCAGCATAAGACACAGGCATTTCCTAGAACAATCTTAGTGCAAAGTCCCTTTCTTATATTTTCTCGTAAAAAAGGGAAGAATGTGGATCTTATATGAAGGATGCAGAGGGGGCCCCAGGGCGAGCAGATGTCTCATCGGTTATCAATGTCAGAAGGCATATGCTATGTAGGGCTGGCGCTATGAGATCCATATGACAAGGTCCTTACAGGGTTAAATGGTGAGATCCAGTGATGAGAACGGGCGATGACATCATGGGTACACTATCCAAGGTGTCTGCTGTAACCAACTGTTCCCCGATGCCCTCATATAGTAGATCTGCTCCCCCTCCTTTTCTGCTGTGTAATTCTCTCATATATGCATCATCCTTGGCTGCCATACTAGATGCCAGGGGGCAGACTGCCAGCAGGCCCATCTGCATCTTGTTGGCATTGGAGTGTCTGGGTTGTACTCAGGGATTGGTGCTGATTAATCAGATGGCAGCGATGCCCATGAATGCTGAAACATGTGAATCTGCCACCTAGGGGGTAACCCTTTTATTACCAATAGCTGCGGGGATTCTTCATCTGCTGGCAGGAGGCGATGACGGAATGGAATTTATTGAGCTGAAAAAGAAACATTTAAAGGGAAAGTACAATTTTTTAAACATTATTTTCCTATCAGACTGGATTGTACCACTTGGTATTCAGTAACAGCTGATAGCTCTCATTTTAATAGAATACAATATTGGTTCCATTCAGGCCTTGACCTAGGGCGGCCTCAAAACTGGGGCAGCTCTTATACACTGTTGAGCACGAATATTAAAAATTCAAATTTTTATCGGCAATTGGCGATTTTGTGAACATTAAGATTATAGTGATATATATTTGTAATGACGAATATTCGTTTTTTTTTGTTTGTTTTTTTCTTGCTAATTTTTATGCAAATATTGGCACTTCCAGACTGGACACTGATCCCTCCCTTCTTTTAGGTGAAAGATATAATTGCGCATTCGCACTATTTGAATTTCATTACAAAATTTTGCATGGAAAAAGAAAAAACAAACAAACATAGTGAATATGCGAATTTCGCGAACATAGGACGAATATTCATCCATATATTCGTGAAATATCGCAAATTTGAATATGGCCTCTGCCGCTCATCTCTATTCTTATATCCTATGTTTATTTTTTTTTTGTTTTTTTTACCTGCTTTGATAAATTTCCCCCATTGTGCCTCTCAAAGGGGTACTCTGCTGCTAAGGGGCTAAGATGTCTGATTGCGGGGGGTCCCGCTGCAGCCCCCCACCCCTGCGATCTCCCACAACACATGATGTTCTAAACAAACGCCAGGTTCCTGCGGCAAGGCTCCTTACATTATGGCCACGCCCCTCATGACATCACATCACGCCCCCTCCATTCATGTCTATGGGAGGGGGCGTGTCACACATGCTGCATAAGGGGCCAAGTAATAGGGATCTGTGTGCTTCTAAGGACCACCCACTTTGACACACATTTGTATAAGCCCCGCCCCATTTAAGGTTTATATTGTGAGATAACCCTACAAACAAACAAGATGGTTGGGGGGTATTTGTACCTTCACATGCCTCTGGCCTCTGATTTGAATTTTTATTGAATACAGCATGGTCCCATTCAGGCCATGACCTAGGGCAGCCTCAAAGCTGGGGCAGTTCATAGAAATTCCTTATGTCTTATGTTTTTTTTTTTTTTTGCACTTTCCCATATTGTGCCTTTTTAATATGGGCCTATGGGTCCCTCTTAAAGGGGTACTCCACTGGTCAGCGTTCGGAACATTTTGTTCTGTACGCTGTGTGCATGCTGCAAGGGTTGGCCACACCCCTTTTGATGTCCCTCCACGCCCCCATCAGTGCAAGTCTATGGGAGGGGGCGTGACGGTCATCACGCCCCCTCCCATAGACTTGCATTGAGGGGGGGTGGCATGACATCACAAGGGGCGTGGCCGACCCACACAGCAATTGGCCCTAAATGTTCCGATTGCTGACCAGTGGAGTACCCCTTAAAAGGGGTACTCCCGTGAAAAACTTTTTTTTTTAAATCAACTGGTGCCCGAAAGTTAAACAGATTTGTAAATCACTTCTATTAAAATATCTTAATCCTTGCAGTACTTTTTACGGGCTGTATACTAAAGAGAAATCCAAACAAGAAATGCATTTCCTCTGATGTCATGACCACAGTGCTCTCTGCTGACCTCTGCTGTCCATTTTAGGAACTGTCCAGAGCAGCATATGTTTGCTATGGGGATTTTCTCCAGCTCTGGACATTTCCTAAAATGGACAGCAGAGGTCAGCAGAGAGCACTGTGGTCATGACATCAATGCATTTCTTTTTTGGATTTCTCTTTAGTATACAGCCCCTAAAAAGTACTGGAAGGATTAAGATTTTTTTTAATAGAAGTGATTTACAAATCTGTTTAACTTTCTGGCACCAGTTGATTAAAAAAAAAAAAAAGTTTTCCACGGGAGTACCCCTTTAAATAGGGCATGATTGTGATGACACCAAATACACCCCCTTAAAAACAACTACTGAACAGGGGGGCTAAATTTGATTGTGGTGGAATAAGGATCTGCGTGCTTCTAAGGACCGCCCACTTTGAGGCACATTTGTATAAGCCCCGCCCCATTTAAGGTTTATATTGTGTATTGCAACATGCTCGATCACATAGAAATTTAACGCTTCACACACAGGAAAGCGCCCACGAGGAGCTAGGGGTACCTAATAATGATGGGGCCTATGTCTGTGCTGTGTGAATAGACCCCTACATGTAAATGCTGTTAGGACTAAGTCAGCTCTGCTACATCGGTATATCACACACGTATAATAGATGCCGCCTTACTGTACCGAGTGATTACATTTCCACAAGTGCTCTCTCCAGTCCGCCTGCTGTTACCCATCAAGCACTTCGCTGTTATTTTTATCTGTCGGTAGCTGCATAATTTATAGGCTTTAAATAAACACAACCTAGTGCACGCGGCATAGCAGAGCTCTGGGTTGGGGGTTTTATTCATTGTCTTCCATCTGTTGACTCCAGAATGGGCCTGAATAATATTATAGAATAATTCCATCACTTGTCGTGTTTAGCAGAAGAATATGAGTCCTGTGCTGGTGTATAACACTTACCTATCATACCGCACTGTAGTGATCTACAAGGCCTCGTTATGGTGTCCACTTAGGGTTAAAAACAATATTTTTGGTAATTATATCTGTTAACGGGGGAACAAGCAATTTAACCACAGTTTTATACTGTAGCATTTATACTACAGTACATGGAGGCAGTATTATAGTAGTAATATTCCTGTATATATAAGCAGTATTATAGTAGTTATATTTTTGTACATAGGAGGCAGTATTATAGTAGTAATATTCCTGTATATAGGAGCAGTATTATAGTAGTTATATTCTTGTATATAGGAGCAGTATTATAGTAGTTATATTCTTGTATATAGGAGGCAGTATGATAGTAGTTATATTCTTGTATATAGGAGCAGTATTATAGTAGTTATATTCTTGTATATAGGAGCAGTATTATAGTAGTTATATTCTTGTATATAGGAGCAGTATTATAGTAGTTATATTCTTGTATATAGGAGAAGTATTATAGTAGTTATATTCTTGTATATAGGGGCAGTATTATAGTAGTTATATTCTTGTATATAGGAGTAGCATTATAGTGGTTATATTCTTGCATATAGGAGCAGTATTATAGTAGTTATATTCTTGTATATAGGAGCAGTATTATAGTAGTTATATTCTTGTATATAGGGAGCAGTATTATAGTAGTTATATTCTTGTATATAGGAGGCAGTATTATAGTAGTTATATTCTTGTATATAGGAGCAGTATTATAGTAGTTATACTCTTGTATATAAGAGCAGTATTATAGTAGTTATATTTTTGTATATAGGAGGCAGTATTGTAGTAGTTCTATTCTTGTATATAGGAGGCAGTATTATAGTAGTTATATTCTTGTATATAGGAGGCAGTATTGTAGTAGTTATATCCTTGTATATAGGAGCAGTATTATAGTAGTTATATTCTTGTATATAGGAGGCAGTATTATAGTAGTTATATTCTTGTATATAGGAGCAGTATTATAGTAGTTATATTCTTGTATATAGGAGCAGTATTATAGTAGTTATATTCTTGTATATAGGAGCAGCATTATAGTAGTTATATTCTTGTATATATGACCAGTATTATAGTAGTTATATTCTTGTATATAGGAGCAGTATTATAGTAGTTATATTCTTGTATATAGGAGACAGTATTATAGTAGTTATATTCTTGTACATAGAAGCAGTATTATAGTAGTTATATTCTTGTATATAGGAGCAGTATTATAGTAGTTATATTCTTGTATATAGTAGCAGTATTATAGTAGTTATATTCTTGTATATAGGAGCAGTATTATAGTAGTTATATTCTTGTATATAGGAGCAGTATTATAGTAGATATATTCTTGTATATAGGAGGCAGTATTATAGTAGTTATATTCTTGTATATAGCAGCAGTATTATAGTAGTTATATTCTTGTATATAGGGGCAGTATTATAGTAGTTATATTCTTGTATATAGGAGAAGTATTATAGTAGATATATTCTTGTATATAGGAGCAGTATTATAGTAGTTATATTCTTGTATATTGGAGCAGTATTATAGTAGTTATATTCTTGTATGTAGGGAGCAGTATTATAGTAGTTATATTCTTGTATATTGGAGCAGTATTATAGTAGTTATATTCTTGTATATAGGAGCAGTATTATAGTAGATATATTCTTGTATATAGGAGGCAGTATTATAGTAGTTATATTCTTGTATATAGCAGCAGTATTATAGTAGTTATATTCTTGTATATAGGGGCAGTATTATAGTAGTTATATTCTTGTATATAGGAGAAGTATTATAGTAGATATATTCTTGTATATAGGAGCAGTATTATAGTAGTTATATTCTTGTATATTGGAGCAGTATTATAGTAGTTATATTCTTGTATGTAGGGAGCAGTATTATAGTAGTTATATTCTTGTCTATAGTAACAGTGTTATACTAGTTATATTCTGTCTCTATATGTTTAGAGAAAAGCAAATAACTTGGAAATGTTTACTGTATTATTCGTGTGAATATGAAGTGTGACTAATGTTGCCCTTTAAAATACTGCGCTGGCGAATTTTCACTTGATGTAACAACCGCTGTGTAATAAAGGAACTTTCCAATTTATTTTATATGAATCCTTCGTACTGTGCAGAGGCTTTTCGTCACAGGCTATTGGACTGTAGTAACAAGAGTGACCCCTACAGGGTACTCAGTATGGACCATACACAGTAGCAAGTAGAAGTAGGGAAACCATACGACACATAACACCGAAAAACGTTTGGAGACCAGTGGTCTCCAAACTGTGGACCTCCAGCTTTTGCCAAACTACAACTCCCAGCATGCCCGGACAGCCAACGGCTGTCCGGGCATGCTGGGAAATGTAGTTTTGCAACATCTGGAGGTCTACAGTTTGGAGACCATAGCTAAAGACCCTCAAAAAGGCTCCACTTTGGATAATTTTTTCTTTATCTTTGTTAGAACTGTCTTGTGAAGCTGATCACACAGTGTTACAGCTCCACCACAGGGGACTTAAAGGGGTACTCCGGTGGAAAACAACATTTTTAAAATCAACTGGTGTCAAAAAGTTAAACAGATTTGTAAATTACTTATCTTAATCCTTCCAGTACTTATCAGCTGCTGTATGCTCACCAGGAAGTTTTGTTGTTCTTTCCAGTCTGACCACTCTGCTCTCTGCTGACACCTCTGTCTGTGCTAAGAACTGTCCAGAGTAGGAACAAATCCACATAGAGAACCTCTCCTGCTCTGGACAGTTCCTGACACGGACAGAGGTGGCAGCAGAGAACACTGGGGTCAGACAGAAAAGAACTACACAACTTCCTGTGAAGCATAAAGTAGCTGATAAGTACTAGAAGGATGAAGATTTTTATATGGAAGTAATTTACAAATATGTTTAACTTTTTGGCACCAGTTAAATAAATAAAAAATAAAAAAATAGTTTTCCACCGGAGTACCCCTTTAAAGAATTCAGTCGTCATTAAAATTAAACATCTGGGGTCCTCCACAGTGATACTCTTTGTTGCTTCTTTCTAATAGATAAGAGGAGGAATATCTTTCAGGGGCATTTCACATGTTCACAAACAAGGGATCAGAAGGTGGAGATCTTGTAGAAAAGCAGCAGTGGGGGATCAGGGAAGGGAATAATGCTTTATAAATAAAAAAATTTAACCAATTTACCCACCTTTTCTAAATTTTATACCACCGGACCACACCATTATCACCTTCAATAGTCTTTAAAATAACCAATTCAAACCAGTGCCTATGATTAAGGGGCAAACGCTCCTGAAACCCGTAAAGCCTTTTAGCTTTATATGACTCATTTTGTACTGTCATGCATATTTTTATGGACTTTTTTGCAAGAGTGAGGTTTAATGGGAATCCCTGAAACGCGGCACAATCCTTTTTCTCCAAAAGGGACCCCGTAGAAGTCTATGTTATCAGCTGAGGAAAATCCGCTGCAGATAAAACTTGCAGCTGGAAACTTGCTGGAAACTCGTCTGTGAAAACGAGCCCATAGACTTGTGTGGAAGAAAAAGAAAACCCTAGAAAGCGCAATGCGGGTTTAGCATGTTTTTTTGTTTTTTTGGGGGGTGGGCTTTTGTTTCACTCTTGTTTGCCTTTATCTGTGTGGAAAACGTAATTCTGAAAGCAGCAAAAAAAACCAGCAAATTTCCCTAAAATGAAAAAAAATTTAAATGCCAGAAAAAAAGAAAAAAAAAAAAATACATATATATATATCCAGGCAAATGCCCAAAAATATAAAATAAAAACTTGAAACCAAAACAATGATTAGGTATCTGGTTCTAATCAGTAAACAAAGAAAGAAAAATAAATAGACAACACATTCTGTTTATTTTACATGAAACAGCACCACACTTGTCTAGTGGCGGTATCTGGTATTGTATTTCTGCTTCAGGGTTTTGAGAACTATAATGTAAAAGGCCTCACTTAATCAGAGGGCTGTCTCACTTTCGGCAGCCCCCACCAATAAGCTAAATGAAGCGGCGTGTCCTCTTCATTTTTACAAAGCACAGCACCATACAACTGGCGGAGGCTGTGCTTGGTACTGCAACTGATTCCCATTCAGATAATTGGTGACAATGCCAAGCTTTAGACCAATCAGATATTAATTCCCAACTTTTGGATAGGTCCATCAATATAATTTTAAGAAGTCTTTTAAGTACTGCAGTACCTTACATGGCCACACAAAGATGAGTGGCACTGTTTTTTTTTTTTATTTATTTTTTTTATTTCAAGGGGAAGGGAAGCATTAACTATTTATTTTATTTTTTTAATCTATTTTTATTTTATATAGTCTGACTGGGATCCTCACCCATCATGGGAACGGAGGTCAGTTATCTGCCAAGTGAATGGAGTGGCAGTGTCCAAGCTTGACCATGTTCCATCTATTCTCTATAGGAGTTCCATCCTATAGATTATGAATAGAGGGGTGGCTGAGCATGCTTGTAGCTGCTCCATTTACATAGGGGACAATAGCAGTTGGACCCCCACAGATCAGCTAGTCCTCCCCTCTCTTGTGGAGGGTGATCTTGGTATAACCCTATTATAGAGGTTATCCAACATAAGGTGATTTTAGTACAAGGATCCATACTTGTCTTTGGGCTAAATGGCTATGTTGTAAAATAACCATAAAGCTGAACTGGCTATTTCCTGTTGAAGTTTGTTCCCTTAAACTACAAATCCCATAATTCCTTGTTTGTAAGTGTGAGGTCACTTTTCTCCCTCCCACACATCAGCCACCCCACCCATTGCCGTACAGCTGCAGCCCTGTAGAAAATGATCTCCCACCCAGCGGTCGTTCCACCCATTGAAGCGGACAGGCTCCCTGTCATCACCCGACTAGTGATGTAATGTCTCGGGCCACACTGCAACCTAAGAAAACCTGAGACAATCATTTTGTTTGTTGATAAAAATGAACATCGGGGCAAAAATCACATAAGAAGTGTGAGACCACCATCAAACACAGGTACAGACACTATACCATAAACTACACTACCCTGATCTTTACAGCCTCTGTAGCATAGTAAAATAAAAAAATCCTGGAATACCCCTTTAAGGATTTTTTTTTGCAAACATGAACCCACGTATTGAATTCTGAGAGTATTTTCTATAGAAAAAATTGGCTCCATAGGAAAGAAATCCCCACACCTTCAGTAGACAGAGATTCCAGGCGTGCACTGAGAGCGCAGTGCAGCTGTAGAAGGTCGGAGTCCCCGCATAATTCTTCTAGATGACTATACTGGCGGAGCAGGAAACCAGTGGGGTCATTAAATATGCAAATATAAAGATAAACATGGATGCTGGAGAACATCTGGGAGCGCAATAGTACGGGACACGAGCGCCTGTGCCAGAGACTAATGAAAATTGCAGTTTGCTGACACCCACGATAATTGTGATTAGCATTTCCCATGGCGGCTGGAGACAGACCGGATTGTCACGGCTCTGCCAGTGCTCGACAGCGAGAGTCTCTACAGTGCGTGCACCGCAAGGCAGCGTGGTCTGCAGTAATGGTGGAGATCGATGGAGGGGAGAGGAACTTATATTGAGGAGCACTATCATATTCCTGTACACGGGGGGAAGCACTATAGTAGTTATATTCATTTACAGAGGAGCAGTATTATAGTAGTTATATTCTTGTATATAGGAGGCAGTATTATAGTAGTTATATTCTTGTATATAGGAGCAGTATTATAGTAGTTATATTCTTGTATATAGGAGACAGTATTATAGTAGTTATATTCTTGTATATAGGAGCAGTATTATAGTAGTTATATGCTTGTATATAGGAGCAGTATTATAGTAGATATATTCTTGTATATAGGAGCAGTATTATAGTAGTTATATTCTTGTATATAGGAGACAGTATTATAGTAGTTATATTCTTGTACATAGGAACAGTATTATAGTAGTTATATTCATTTACATTGGAGCAGTATTATAGTAGTTATATTCTTGTATATAGGGGCAGTATTATAGTAGTTATATTCTTGTATATAGGAGCAGTATTATAGTAGTTATATTCTTGTATATAGGAGCAGAATTATAGTAGTTATATTCTTGTATATAGGAGGCAGTATTATAGTAGTTATATTCTTGTATATAGGAGCAGTATTATAGTAGTTATATTCTTGTATATAGGAGCAGTATTATAGTAGTTATATTCTTGTATATAGGAGCAGTATTATAGTAGTTATATTCCTGTATATAGGAGCAGTATTATAGTAGTTATATTCTTGTATATAGGAGCAGTATTATAGTAGTTATATTCTTGTATATAGGAGCAGTATTATAGTAGTTATATTCTTGTATATAGGAGCAGTATTATAGTAGTTATATTCTTGTATATAGGAGCAGTATTGTAGTAGTTATATTCTTGTATATAGGAGCAGTATTATAGTAGTTATATTCTTGTATATAGGAGCAGTATTATAGTAGTTATATTCTTGTATATAGGAGCAGTATGATAGTAGTTATATTCTTGTATATAGGACAGTATTATAGTAGTTATATTCTTGTATATAGGAGCAGTATTATTGTAGTTATATTCTTGTATATAGGAGCAGTATTATAGTAGTTATATTCTTGTATATAGGAGCAGTATGATAGTAGTTATATTCTTGTATATAGGACAGTATTATAGTAGTTATATTCTTGTATATAGGAGCAGTATTATAGTAGTTATATTATGGATCAACCCCGTGCCCTCAGGTAACACTCCCTATTACCTCCTCGGCTCTGTTGCAGACTGATAATACAATAATTCTATTGTAACAGCTTCATTAACAAACCTGTAAAAGTGATGGGAGACAATGCCGGGAAGGGAACGGTAAAAGCTTCTGCTAAGTTGTTTGGGTAGAAGGCAGGTAAATTGAATGCTGTGTGTTTGCAATTAAAATGACCATTAAAATGTTATTCCAATTCCTTCCATAATGTCAGCGTATTAAGATAATAAGCCCATAGTTTACCCCAATGCGATTTCGTAGATTGTTCGCATTCTTTATAAGATAAAGCAATACTAAGTACCTGTATCTCATATGTCAGTGTTTTCCAAATAGTGTATGTCCAGCAGTTGCAAAACTACAACTTCCAGCTTTCCCAGAAAGGCTTTGGCTGTCCAGGCATGCTGGGAGTTATACTTTTGCAACAGCTGGAGACACCCTTTTTATTTTGAACTCCCATTGGAACATATATACACTCATTGGCCACTTTTTAGGTACACCTGTTCAATTGCTTAACACAAATAACTGATCAGCCAATCACATAGCAGCAACATTTAGGCATGTAGATGTGGTCAAGACAACTTGCTGAATTTTAAACCAAATGTCAGAATCGGGAATTTAAAGAAGATGTCCAACGAAACAGAATTTATCTTGTTAATGTCAGAGGGGAATGAGCAGACTGGTTTGAGATGATAGAAAGGCAACAGTAACTTAAAGGGGTAATCCGGTGGAAAATTATTTTTTTTCAAATCAGCTGGTTTCAGAAAGTTAAACTGATTTGTAAATTACTTATTTTAAGAAATATTAACCCTTTTAGTACTTATCAGCTGTTGTATGCTCAAGTTGTGCAGTTATTTCCAGTCTGACCACAGTGTTCTCTGCTGACACCTCTGTCCATGTCAGGAACTGTCCAGAGTAGAAGCAAATCCCCCTAGCAAACCTCTCCTACTCTGGACAGTTCCTGACATGAACAGAGGTGTCAGCAGAGAGCACTGTGGTCAGACTGAAAAGAACAACTCAACTTATTCTGGATCATACAGCAGCTGATAAGTACTGG
Source organism: Hyla sarda (assembly GCF_029499605.1). Lineage (NCBI taxonomy): Eukaryota > Metazoa > Chordata > Amphibia > Anura > Hylidae > Hyla > Hyla sarda. Next base: position 414,171,484 of record NC_079192.1, read on the forward strand.
AAGGATTAAGATTTTTATATAGAAGTTTACAAATCTGTATAATTTCTAGCACCAGTTGATTAAAAAAATAATTGTTTTTCACCGCAGAACCCCTTTAAATAACCACACATTACAGAATATCATCTCTGAATGCATAATATGTTAATCCTTGAGACAGATGGGCTACAGCAGCAGAAGACCACAATGGGGGCCCCTCTTTAAAACTAAAGCTACAATTCACATAGGCACCAAAATTGGACGACAAAAGACTAGAAGAACGTTTTCTGGTCTGATGAGTCCTGATTCCAGCTGTGACATTCAGATGTCAGGGTCAGAATTTGGTGTAAACAACATAAAGCATGGATCCCTCCTGCCTTGTAATCAGGTTCAGGCTGGTGGTGTAATGGTGTAAGGGACATTTTCTGGGCACACTTTGAGCCCCTTAGTACCAGTTCATCATGGTATGATGACGGCCTACCTGAGTATTGTTACTGACCATGTCCATCCCTTTATGACCACAGTGGACCCATCTTCTGATGGTACTTCCAGCAGGATAATGCCCCATGTCACATGAAATCATCTTATACAGGACAATGAGGTCACATGACATCATCTCATACAGGACAATGAGGTTACATGACATCATCTCATACAGGACAATGAGGTCACATGACATCATCTCATACAGGACAATGAGGTCCTTGGACTCCAGTGGCCTCCACCATCACCAGATCTCATCCAATAGATCACCACTGGGATGTGGTGGAACCTGCCTTTCTAGATGGACCCTAGATGGTGAATGGGGCAGTAATGTGCATGTGTGACAGTCACTACATTCCAACAAGAGACTTCAGGCCTTCTGGGTAAGACTACCCAGAGTTCATACCATTATCCCCTATCTTGTGCATAAGGAATAAGTAGTGTTGGTAGGACAACCCTTACAATGAGAAGGAACTAAATTATAAAGTCTTCAGCCAGCAACGGGAAGCTCACTCCATAATGTTTTATCATTGACATCAATGGGAGTTATACAGTGGTGGCTGTGGACAGAATTTTCTTATTCTTTCATCATGTCCCTTCCAATAGACTTGCATTGAGGAGGCATGGCCATGACATCACGAGCAGGGCTCAACCGTGACGTCATGAGCCTACGCCCCGCATTGCCAGTCATCCGGCACGGAGCGAGGTTTGTTTAGTGTGCTATAGCTGGGATAGCGGGGGGTCACCAGTGGCGGGACCCCGCGATCAGACATCTTATAAGATAGGGGATAAGATGTCTGGGGCAGAGTACCCCTTTAACCAGGACAGACTGGGTCCCTTTAAGCAAGAGCCGTCGGCCGGCTGACTCTTTATCATTGCCGAATGTTGAATTCATTTTCCTAATCTCCACCTAGGACACTAGCTTGCTTATGACTATGGCTGGCTTCCCGCTGTGTGTGTTGCCCGAGCGGAGATTTACTGGCTCAGAATGCGGCGTATTGACTGTGTCGGCTGATTGTTTGCTCTTAACACTGAAAACCAATTGGAGAGAATAAGTTTGCAAATTCGGACAGGATTTATAAGTAATTTCTTTCTACAATAATGGAGAAAATAGAAGCTTCCAGGAAAACATTTTATTCTATTCTCCTTAGGCAGAGCCAGGCAGTATTGGACTAGGGTTTCTTGGGCCCATAAGAGGAGATAATTCTGAGGTCCACCCTCCATGTATGCAGCCTATGTACACGTCTTATACTGCATCCTATTCTTTATTGGTGAAAGTAGTTGGTAAATCATTCGGTAGAAGACGATCTTGGGGCAAGTCATTGCCTTTGGGACAGAGCTGTAACTTGGCTTTTTCACACATGGCAAAGGTTGGTTCATTGCCCTAGCTGTGTATCAAAATACCCCAACTAAGACAAGGGGGCTTCTTTATGCCTCCCTGGACTGTGTCCTGGTTGCCTTCCCCTAGCTATTGGGTGGCTCAGTCCAGTTCCTGAAAAACTTTCCAAAACAACAGACAGGTGGATAGAAAGGGATGGCATAGTCGGATTGGATAGATTTAGGAATTCGCTAAAGAGCAAATAATATGTCACATTGGCACTGTCAGGCTGAAGTTGATGGGGACACAATAAAAGGCCTTGGGAAAAGTCTTAGGATATTCATCATACAATGGAAGAGATAGATGAAGTGAGTGGACTGTGGTTGACAGCAGATAGATTGGAAAGAATTGCGGGGATTCAAATAACTCATGACTCTCCTGAACAAGGTTGGGTTAGGAGAAGAATACCCCAGGTTGTTATGGTCAGTAAAAATGGTGGGCACACTATAGATATTCCAGGTTGTTATGGTCGGTAACAATGGTTACAAGAAACTTGGCACCCTCCAAATCTCCTATTCTTGAGAGAGTACAGGACCTACTCCAATGAGATATTGTCCTCCAAGATGAATAGCCTGTTGGAATCCAGGTGATGAAGAACCAGAGAAAAAGCAAAGTATGACTTGAGATGCTCAAAAACTTGCACTATAAAAGTCCTCCAGTCTTAGGATTTTATGCCATTCTGGTTTAGGGCAGTTAGGTGCAACACAATCAAGTTCAGAATAAACTGGTTTTATTATTAATTATTAATTAATTATTATCTTTTTAGAACCTTAAAGGGGTACTCCGCCCCTAGATATCTTATCCCCTATCCAACGGATAGGGGATAAGATGTCTGTAGATGTCCCAGTAGCGGGACCCCTGCGATCTCGGCTGCGGTACCCCAGACATCCGGTGCACGTAATGAACTTCGCTGACTGGCGATGCGGGGCTGAGGCTCGTGATGTCAGGGCCACGTCTCACTCGTCACACTCGTCACTCGTCACAACCATGCCCCATCAATGCAAGTCTACGGGAGGGGGCGTGACATCCGCCACGCCCCGTCCCATAGAATTGCATTGAGGCTGTGACCTCACAAGCTAGGCGCGGCCGTGACCTCACAAGCCTCTGGCACGGCACCTGACACTCTAAACGAATGCCGGGTGCAGCAGGGAGATCGTGGGGGTCCCCAGCGATGGGACCCCTGTGATCATACATCTTATCCACTATCCTTTGCATAGGGGAAAATATGTATAATGCCGGAATACCCCTTTAAAAAGTTAATTCCATCTCATAAAGTTATATGATAGAGGATAACAAGTTGATTGGTAGGGTCAGTGGGGCTTCAGTAATTCTCTTCTAGACTTCCAAATATTATAAAAACCCCATAGAGAATGAATGGAGTGCTGGCACTAATTTCTCATGACCAGTGGGGTTCCACCCCCTGATCATCTTGGTTTGTCCTATCCTGTGGATATGGGGATAACACCATGAGATGGAAATACCCCTTTAAGCCTCTTAGCTTAAGACTACAGGATCTATACGAAAACTCATGGAAGAAATTATATGAACCCAACATGGTACTGCATGTTGCTCGAATAGACACTTCCCCTACTCCACATGGTATTATTTGAACCTTTTTTTTAACATGTTTGTGCTACTTTTTAAGATTAAATGAAAATATTGGATCTTAATTTTAGATTGTCCCGGACTATTGAACCTTCTAGCTAAAAAGGTCTGTCTGCTTTAGCCAACGCCTCTTGTCTTTGAAGCACTCCACCACAACAATTTAACACAGGGTACACCATTTAGGATCCCCAGCGATCAGCTTATAATCTCTGAGGAAACCTGGCAGCAAGTGCTCAATTCCCCTGCAGCACTCCCACAGGAGACATGAAGTATTACACTGTTAACCATTCAAATCAACGGGCTGCGCATGGATGTGTTGGGTTTTCTACAATGACAGACGCTATTTTCAGTGTTTCAACTCTCAGATCAGGATCCCCTCTTTTACCTAAATTCGTAATATGGTTGATTTCCAAACCAGACAACCATCTTTAAGCTCAGACCTAATAATGGACATAGTAAAGAAGCTTTGATCAGAGTCATATTGACAATTATTTATATACTGTATATATGGATCCTTAGATTTTAAAGCTGCTTTCATGTAGTTTCTGTTTATTGTTTGTTTTCTTGTTTATTTCAATGGCTTCTCTTTTATGCCGCTCTTCCCCTCCCGTCTCCCGGCTCATCCTTCTTTCGCCTTTCTTCCTTAATTTGATGTCTATTTGTCTTTGGCTGTTTTTTTTCTCTTCCAAATCTCTCTGCAGAATAAATTTTGCGCAGACCGTAATTGGCATGAAAAGGGGGAACGGGTGACTTAACGTTTCCTTCCTTCTGTCGGGTTACTAGCTGTCACTGTGGAATTAGAGAAATCCCTTCTTTCCTGATCACTCACCGCCATGGAGCTCAAGATCCGCTATTAGCGTTAAAAATTCATAGGAGATTTTTTTCCTGATGCTTTTCCTTAACATTTTGATGCGAAATTAATCTGCTCCCCAGCAAAAATTTTATGTAAGACTGACGGACGGCGAAAGGGGTGGCAGGAGGAGATGTTTTAGATGCATGTCATGTCAAAAATAAAAATATACAGAATAAATCGACTAACATGTATTTCGAGAATGCTGACGGCGGCAGGAGGGGAGCGTGCTGATTTTTCAGACGGAGGACCTGGTTGAATTTGATAAAGGCATTGCCTAGATGTGAAAAGAGGATGGATGGAGAAATCAGGCAGAACAGTGACAGCACAGGGTATTTCAGGAGAGCAGTGTGCTGATTTGGGGGGAGGTAGAGATCAGGGCTATGGGTGATGGAAGGGGGAACAGGGGTGGAGTGACCTGTCCACTCGTGTAAATATAAAAGGACAAAGCTGTATATGTGACATTGGGCATGGAATCATTGGTATTTGCATTGATCATGGTAATCAAGATAGAGAACAGCTGGAGTTTAAAACATGAATAAGTGACCACAGCAGCACAGAGTATTTAAAAAAAGGCTGTCCGGGCATTGTGGGAGTTGTAGTTTTGCAACAGCCGGAGCCACACTGGTTGGTAAACATTGGTCTAGACCATAACCCTATCCGAATACTGACAACAGACCAGACATCTAAACAAATAAATACTGACCACAGACCAGACTGCCCAACAAAAATATACCATAGGCCACAACACTAAACTAATACAGACCACAGACTAGACCCCATAAGCAAAAATAGACCCCAGACTAGACCATCTAAACCAAGACCATACCCCTAAATAAATACATACTCCAGACTAGGCAAAAACAAATATAGACTGCAAACCCCTAGACAAATACAAACCATAGATCCCTTAAAATATGCAGACCCCAGACCAGACCTCCAAAGCAAAAAAACCTTGGCCATACCCTTAAACAATAATATATCTCAGGCAAGACCCCTAGGCAAGTAAAGATCTTATACCAGATCTCCTAAAAAATAAATAAAAAGGTCCCGGTTACATACCCCTAAGCAAATAGAAATCCCAGACTGGACCTTGTAAGCAAAAATAAACCCAAGACCATACATCTTAAAATATACAGACCCCAGACCAGTCCTGCTAAATCAAGGTAGACCCTAGACCATACTACTAAACAAATTCAGACTTTAGACCAGACTACTAAACAAATACAGACCCCATACCAGACCTCTAAACAATTACAGAGCTCAGACCAGACCACCTAATAATAATCTACCATAGGCCACATCCCTAAACAAATACAGACTAGACCCCATAAGCAAAATAGACCCCAGACCATACATCTTAAAAAATACAGAGCCCAAACCAGACCCCCTAAACCAAGGTAGACCCTAGACTAGGCATTGGAAACTTTTGGCACTGCAGATGTTTAGACTACATCTCCCATGATGCTTTGTCAGCATTTTGGCTGTAAGAGCATTGTGGGAGATGTAGTCCAAAACATCTGCAGTGCCGATGGTTGCCTATGACTGCTCTAGACAAAACACTAAATGAATATAGACTCCAGCCCAGACCCCTAAACAAATACAAACCACAGACCAGACCTCCTAAACAAAAATGAACTCTAGGCCATTTCACTAAACAAAAATATAAGTTAGACCAGACCTTTTAAACAAATACCTCCTTAACCTAAATAGATCATTGACCACACCTCTAAACAAAAATACAGACCCCAAACCAGAACCATAAAAAAAATAGACCCAAGACAAGACCCTTAAACAAAATAAGACACCAGACTAGACCTCCTAAAAAATCCTAGACCATATACCTAAACAAATAGAAAACCTAAAACAGATCCCCTTAAAAAGATGCTAGGCCACGCAACTAAACAAAAATAGACCTCAAACCAGAGCCATAGACAATAATAGACTCCAGACACCCTAAACAAAAACAGACCTCAGACATAATAATCTTCAGTATTAAGAAGATCCCACAACTCACCAAGTTGGACATCCAACATGGTGAGTGCTGGGATCTTCTCACTACTCTTATTACTGGCTTTGATGCCACCACATGCACAACCACCATCATAGTTGTGTTTACACTTGTCTACTAATAATCTTCATGACATGATCAGACATAGAGGTCCCTGCACACAAGAGCTTACAGTCTTATGTGGGAATTTGGTAAACAAAAGTATTAAAAGTTCTTGTTATGGACAATGGTCTATCCATGTCTTCAGTAGAATAGCTGAGCCCACATAAGGAGCCAGTCATTCCCTCGAGACATCATACGAAATGCTATGTCTACATATAGTCTGTGATATCTCTAGTGACTTCTAACCTCAGCCCCACATGCTGACGATCAATAACTCCATCCCTCCCAGTGACGCCAGGTTAAGTATCTTCATTGTAGAATTTCTTCCTTGACCATTTGATGCCGTAATATCTTAGCGCAACACAAGCTCAATTTCACAGACAAGATCACAGAACAGATCCTTCATGCAATATCCAGAAGATAAAAAAAACCAATTCAGACGAGTCGAGGAAATGGATATAAGATACAGATAGAAAGACGGAGAAGGCGGCGAGTAAACACACTGAATTAATTCTGTCCAGGAGGTATAGAATGATAAGGGAAATTGCTCATTTAACTTGACAGTCTGTCAGGCAAACGTAATACGCAGATTAATGCCACCTCCCCAGAAGTTATCCCTTGAGGGCGGCACCAAAACTTCACAGCTTTTCAAAACGCTCAAACACGGTGCCAGACGCCGCGCTCTCATTCTCTCTGACTGATCTGCGCCCTCACCAACAGAAGAAGCTTCCATGAAAGACAAATGTAGATATCAAACTTAGTCACCTGCATTTACATACAGTACATCAATAAAGGGACCTGTCAGGGGTTCTACCACCCTAAACCATCATTTTGGAGGGAGCAAAATCGTTAAAATCGTTTTTTTGAACTGCATGTGAATTATAAATCAAGAGTCATTTAGGTATTGACAGTACCAGGAAGACTAAGGGCAATATTAGACAACACGATCTATGTAAAGAAGTGCAGATCTCTTAGATAGGCGCTCGTTTATAAAGCCTATTCATGGCCCGTGCATTTGTCAGGGAGGATCAGATGACTGATCGCTAAATACTCTTTGGTGTGATCAGCCGATGGGCTATTGCTTTTTTATGGGTCATTACAACCCAATCAGCCAATTGGTTTAGGTGTTCCACAGGGGAGGGCAATATTTTATACTGCGTGATGAGTACCAAGGCAAATTTTGGTGGTCTTCCTCACACTCCCCCGAATACATAGGTTAAGTGTGTAAATACGCTAAAAGAACCACTCATTAATCCAGTTTTAATATACCCATCCCAAAAGATACAATTCTGGCACATGTTTTCGCGTGCCAACAATTTTTGCAAATGGGTTGTCCATCAATTTTTCTCAAAACCTTAAAGATTTATTATTAAAACAAAAATTATGTTTTTTTCCCCACAAATGTTAAAGTATTCGAAAAAATTGAGCCGATATGTGTAGGTAGGGAAAATTACTGTGGGAATTTTTTTTTTAATTATAATTTTTTGGTTTGTTTAAATTTGACTGGAGAGCAATGGGCCTCTTTTTTTTCTTTCTCTTTTTGGGTGTGCCACAATTTTCTCGAGAAAAAAACCTACAAGAATAGTAAATCTGGGCCAATGAATCTTCATTGACCAAACCATTGGTAGTTGGGTGTTGGCAATGTTTTACCCTTCCCACCGAGCAATCAACAGTCATGCTGGAAGTTTTAGTTGTAGTTTGGAGTCCACTGCATTAGAGCTTTCCCCAGCTTAGGTTATCATTAAAGTAATTATACTTGGTGAAGTCTTATGTCCCTCATAGACACTAGAGAATAGTTAACTAAACCTGACCATTTTAATGGGACCAGTCAACTTTCTAATGTGTATAGAGGTCTCTCAACTCTACCTTGAGAAATGAAATCAAGAAAGAAGGATCGGGCATATTGGATTTCAACTGCCCGATCCTTTTGTTCTCTGGGAGATAACCCGCTACCAGAGGTGTCTGGCAGCAGCTTACTTTCCCTTTGCATTAATGTGTATAGGGTGAGTGGGAGGGATAGCTATTTGGTCAAAAGCTATTGAAGATGTATATGCACCTATTGGCTTATTACATCCCCATTCACTAGCATTATGGTATTTTGTTTAGCAAATTTCCAAAGAGGAATCCTTAGCAAATCTGCCACGATCCTCCAACAGCAATGTCCAATTTCCCTGTAGTGCCACCAACAGGGCAAATTAAGAATTACACACTTTTTATTGAAATCAACAGGCTATCCATGTTATGCATGTACATGCTGAGTTCTCCAAAGCTAAAGATGCTCTTGAGGCACCCCTCCCCCTCTTTTAACAAAATTTCCTTATAGAATATTCGGTAATATATTTTCTAAACCTGACACGTCCTTAAGAATTGTTTAGTATTTCGAAGATGCCAGGAAAAACCTGTAAATGGCAGAACTTTTGAGCTGAAGAAATTGAAAAACCATTGAGAAGGAACCCTCACAGTCAGAGTGTAAGGCCTTTAATCGTGTTGTGGAGGTTCCTCTCTGATACAAAACATGTTTTCTTTCTGTATTAAATTGGTTGTTTCATGTGAGGCCATGAGGCTTCTGAAGCCAAGATGAGCGAGATTCATTCCGAGCGAGCGAGACAAGATATGGCGCGTTACTATCTATTCCCTGATATCCTCTGTGTTCCTCTCCGCTGCACTGATCGGAGAGATGGTGGTGGGGGGTTGTCTCCAATGGCTTTGTAAGCTCCACAATACCCTGAAAATGAAAGGCTTCAGTAAAAAATAAACATAATTCAGTATAAACAACAGATATAAAGAAAAGATGAAAGCTCCTTGTCTTGACTTTCCTGTCCTTGACTTTCCCACATTTGCTGAAGCATACAGAAAATGTATCCATAGACCCTGTATCCATCACCCGAATAAGGCCAAAAATGGCATCCATCATAGATACATGTCAACGTTTGGGGAGTCCTCTAACGTATATCCTGTCTGACACCACAAAAAATACAAAATACTAAGAAAAAATACAAAAATAACCATTAGATATGACCAGCAGTTCTGAAAAACCTTGGTGACATCCAACATGGGCTCTACCTGACTTTCTTAATGGAGCACATTCCAGTTAATAAAAACTTGCTGATTGCTGGGAGTTAGACTCCTGGGACCCTAGGATCTTCAAAACAGGGTCGTTCTCTTACTGCCTAGCGCTACGGCCACTACCTTCCAAGATGAACTGGTCACGGCAGTGACGGGTTGCCAATCAATCACCGGCCGGTGTCCTGCCTCAATCGGTGCTTGGCTGAGCAGCTCGTCACTGATAAGGGTAGGACATCTTGGAAGGCAGGGGCTGAAACACATATCTAGGAGAGATGGGGACCCATTCTGAAGATCACAGAGAGTCTTAGTGGTTGGAACCCCCACGATCCCTCTCCCCTATCCTGCAGATAGGGATAGGTTTATCATAACTGGAATAATCCTTTACTGCCCTTTTACAAAAGACAATTATCTGGTAATTTAGCGTTCCTAGGAAAAGGGCCAACCATCAGACAATGAACAAACACTTGTTTGTCGGCTGATTGGACCTTTTGTGAACATTTTTATATTGCCACACATTGCCGTGTGTAAACAGGGGAGAACGGCCAACAGTAATGAAGTTAATGATCTGCACAATTGATAGGGCCTTGTGAAGCATCGATCACCAAGATCTGCAGCCTGTTGGCCCATGTAAATACTCTTAGGCTACATTCACCCTACGGAATTTTCGAGCTGAGAAATTCCGTTTGGAAATTCTGGTACGACAGCCTTCCATTGTCTTCCAACTCAAATTCAATTCAAATTCCAGACTCTGCCGAAAGAATTAACTTGATCTTACACGATACTGTGTGAATTCAGGCAGACTTTGCTATTACGTGTGTTTTATATCAAAGAATGAACTAGTTAATTCTCTCTGTGGAATTCAGGGAGGACTGCATTGCCATCAACGGTGATGGCGCAGGTCCCCGCCACCCTAGCACTGACAGATACGGATTTCATTGGCCCCTGCTGCTGATGGAGTCTCCGTCCCGAATATATCTGGGTGGAGATTTCGCCGTGTGAATGTAGCCTTAGAGTCTTGAGTTATACACAGGCAGTGGCCCTATTGGTTTTGAGTTTTTTCAGAAATGGACAGATGGAGCTCACTAGCCATTGGACCAGGGCTTAGGGGCCCATGGCCAGATGGGGTGACCACAAATCCAATTCAAATTTGACTGGAATACGATTGTTTATTCAACTCAACACTCAATCCACCAGTACCTCGCATATTTAGATATCATATGAATAACCCAATAGGGTCTAAGGGTCACGCTCCATAAGGGGGTCATTCATAGAGCACAACAGTGACTACATAAAAATCTATGATGCATGAAACCTGCAAAGCAAAATACTTCAAAAGAAATTGTAAGGAATGCTACAGCTGTATAGAAAAGAAATGCTCTTTGATGTCCGCCATGTGCGGGTACAGCCAACATCTATGTAGCAGTGATTGCCTCGTGTATCCCTGTGTTGGTTCAGTCAATTACAGCAAAGAGCTCTGAGCATCCTATAATGTCTCATGTTTTATTTACGCTGTCTTGCTGCTCCAAGCCTGACTATAGAATTAACTCTCCAGGGGCCTCAGGAAGTGAGACATGTAAGTAGGACATGCCACTCTATCTCGGCGAGACTACAAGTGTCCCCCCCTGCTCCCTCCATCGGGACTAAAACCAATATACATCAACCTATGTTAGAGATACTTTTCAAAAATCCTTAAAATGGTATCGACCTACGTAAAAAACATCAACAAAACCAGAAAAGGAAAGAGGATATGAGAATTATATATATATAAGAAAGGTAAAGATCTTAAAGGGGTTGTGCGCTGCCCTGCAGTTTGGAGCTCCGCTCACAGCGTCCGGAAGTTCATTACACCGAACGCTGTTTGCGGGCTTCCATGTTCGCTGCCGCGAACATGGAAGCCCGCAAACAGCTTTCGGAGTAATGAACTTCCGGACGGTCGCAGTGAGTGGACTTCCGGACGTCAGGAGGGGGCGGGCGAGACGTCACGAAGGGGCCGGGCGTGACGTCATGCCCGCCGGCCACAAACACGGAAGCCCGCAAACAGCGTTCGGAGTAATGAACTTCTGGACGCTGTGGGTGGAGCTCCGAACTGCAGGGCAGTGCACAACCCCTTTAAAGATTTATATTTATTAGATTATGTGAATAGGTCATATACATTGGAATTTGAGGTTAGGAACAGATCATAGCATCAAGTTTAGTGGAGTACATACCTTGGGGGGCATATTCAAAACTCTACACGTCAAATATGTCACGTTTCGTGCCAAAATTTGGGCACAAAATGTGACATTTTTGATGTGTAGAGTTTTGAATATGCCCCCCCCCCCTTGTTTTTTTCGACATACTGTATATAGCTATAATAGACAGGAGAGTCCATTCTAGAGTTTCCATAATGCAAGTGCCAACTTGTGTTGCTGAATCCACCCAAGATTGTCCCAGAACTGCTAGGAATGCCCATTTTGACACCATATTTGTAACCTTGCCCACTCTTTGATCGACATTGTGGGACAATCCAGCAAGAAAGCTATGCAATATGCTGTTGTAGTGCTTGGGTCACCGGTATCCATAATGGGGTGCACCGGTAGATCGATCACACCACTCTTCATTAGCAAAGAAGCTTCCACTTTTCCAAGCATTGCATTAAAACCCAAGAGAGTATAGGATCCCAGAACTCCGTACAGGGCCGTGTATAGGGCTGGGATAGGATTATTGACTGAGGTTACTGCTATCATACTGCAGAAAGACTGATTTCCCACAAGGATGGATTATGTCTTCATGACTGAACACTCTGCTGCCTTTCTTATGGTCCCATAAGCAGGGGCAGAAATGCGCCCCCACTATCTCTACTAGCATAAATTTTTGCATTCAATGTATTAGTCTAAAAGGTCAGACCATTTAAACATCATCATTCTGCCTACTGGATTTGTGATAAAGTGGAACTGCTTTACCGTATGACAAACAGCACCTGTTTACTTGGTTCCCTCTGTGTGGGCACATGGTGCTTACAGTGCAGGAAACTGGATAATGCTGTATGGCTGTAAGGGTCTTAAAGGTGTTGTTTGGCAATGTATTTTTGTTTTTAAAAAAGCTAAAAAAAATAAAAAATAAAAAATAGTGTACTCATCCGTTTTAAGCCCCTGCTGCTGCTGTTCTGATGGTGCCTGGTCCCCTCTGCACACCACTTCCTGGTCTCTGTCTTGATATAAGGAGGTTAGCCATCAGTGATCAGCCTCAGCCAGTGATTGGGTGAGTAGACATTTTCTTGTGTTTAGGCAGAAACCAGGAAGTATGAAGCAGCAGGGACCAGGCACCATCAGAACAGCAGTAGCATCAGGGGATCTCAATGGGTGAATACACCTTTTAAAAAATGTATTAATGTAGCCCAGCCTGCTCAGTTCACCAACTAAAAATACATTTACTCAGTCCAGAAATGTATTATTCTTTTTTATTTTTAATGTGGGAAAGTGGGACTGAAAGGGTAAAAAAACAAACAAAAAAAAACTGCTCTAATCCTCCGCTGCTGTCATACCTTGTTCCCACTACTCACCACTTCCGGATCTCAGTCTTGACACAAGGAAGTGCCCACTTAGCTAATTACTGCTTGATGTAGGTCACCACTGCGGACAGTGACTGGCTGAGCGGCACTTCCATGTCAGGACATGACCAGGAAGTGGTGAGCAATAGGGACTGGGGACTATCGTAACAACAGAGACAGATAATCAGGGCAGGTGAGTACTGTCTGCACAGTCTGGACCAATGCTCCAACTCTCCATTGCTGTCATGCCGGGTCCCCATTCCTTACCACTTCCTGATCTCAGTCTTGACACAATGAAGTGCCTACTCAACCAATTACTAATTGATACAGGTCAGAAATGCGGACAGTGATTGGCTGAGCAGCACTTCTATGCCTAGACATTGACGAATCAGAGACAGCAGGGGATCAGGGCAGGTGAGTACTGTCTACACAGTCTGCAACACTTCTCCAATCCCCTGCTGCTGTCATACCTGATTCCCATTGTTTACCACTTTCTGGTCTCAGTCTCGACACAAGGAAGTGCCAACTCAGCAATTACTGCTTGATGCGAGTAACCCTGCGGCCAGGGAGTGCCACTTACATGTCATCACCAGGAAGTAATGAACAATGGGGACCAGTCAATGATGGAACAGCAGCGGCAGGGTATCAGGGCAGGTGAGTACTGTCTGCACAGTCTACACCTCTGAACTAAATTTGGTCCCCATCAAGTTATTTTGGATTCTGTGCTACTCATTGCCATATGTGGCTTCTGGGACTAGTACTGGGGTAAATAAAATCCCCTATTCGTATCAGGTTTTTGCTCCTCACCATGGGTATTTATCAGGCAACCAACAAAATGGAATTCTTATGCATACCGTAACATAGACACAGGTCCCAGTAGACCAAACATAGTCTAAGTATTGGAGCTTTACACCGGTATATGTTTTAAAGAGATAGAAAAACGTAGACCACTACAATTTTCTATTCATAATATAAAACACATCCCAAGGCGACACCCACATTTCTACTTTTATTTTTGTATTAAAGGGGTACACTGGTGGAAAATAAATATTTCAAAACCAACTGGTGCCAGAAAGTTATGCAGATTTGTAAATTACTTCTATATAAAAATCTTAATCCTTCCAGTATGTATCAGCTGCTGTATGCACCAGGGGAAGTTGTGTAGTTCTTTCCAGTCTGACCACAATGCTTTCTGCTGACACCTCTGTCCAGAACTGTCCAGAGTAGGAGCAAATCCCCATAGGAAACCTATCCTGCTCTGGACAGTTCCTGATACAGACAGAGGTGTCAGCAGAGAGCACTGTGGTCAGACAGAAAGGAAAGAAAAAAAAGAACTTCCTGTGGAGCATACAGCAGCTGATAAGTACTGAAAGGGTTAAGATTTTTAAATATAAGTAATTTACAAATCTGTTTTATCTTTCTGGCACCAGTTGATTTAAAGAAAAATGTTTTCCAGTGGAGTACCCCTTTTACAAGGACAAGGCGGCTGATTCCTTCCAAGGAAACTTTGAATGATTTGCATCAAAATGTCTTTACAGGCAAGGTCATTGCCGTTTGTAATATTGCCCCTAAATTAACCATATATATGTCAGGAACTGTCTGGAGCAGGAGAGGTTTGCTATAGGGATTGGCTCCTACTCTGGACGGTTACTAACACAGACAGAGCACTGCGCTCAGACTGAAAAGAACTACATAACTTCCTGTGGGGCATACAGCATCTGATAAATACTGGAAGGATTAAGATTTTTATCTAGAAGTAATTTACAAATCTGTATAACTTTCTGGCACCAGTTGATTTGAAAACATTTATTTTCCACCGGAGTACCCCTTTAATTTGTGACTTTATTAATGTTTAATGAATAATTCCCTTTTAATCTGATAATCCAGCACCTAATAAATCCTCTTAATCTGGGATTAAAGGATCTTTTCTCCAATTATATTATTGTTTTTTTTGGCACCTATACCCCTCTCTGTTGGCCGCACTCGCCCTCGTACTTTGCGTAGATGCAGATGAGAGTATAATATTAGTATAATAATAGGCTTTGTACTCAGGGCTACCATGTGTCAGTCATATTTCCAGACATACGTCCATAAACTAAGGTCAGATTTAATTTCTGGCTTGAAGACTCTGTAGCGTCAGTTCACAGCTAAACGGATCTGACAGCCACTTCCAGAATGGCATTTCCAAAAAAAGATTCCATCAAAAAAGCAGATTCCAATCCTCAAGAACGATTAGGACTCGGCGCAGGATATACGGTATTGTTGTCTTAAAGGAAAATGAAATCATATTTAGAAATAATTTATGCATTTGGTGTATAGTGGACATGTGACAGCTATGGAACCCATGAGAACTATGGGACCATCCAAAACTCTAATTCTTGGTCCCATCATCCTATCCAAAATGTCAGTGTTGCCAGCGTGCCACCTAAATGTAGTCCCCACTGATAACTTAAAGGGGTACTCCGGTGCTAAACAAACATCACTGCCATGCCCCCTCGTGACGTAACACCACGCCCCCTCCATTCATGTCTATGGGCGGGGGCATGTCGGATGACACGCCCCCTCCTATAGACATGAATGGAGGGGGCGTGGCATGATGTCACAAGGAGGCACGGCTGTAGGAACCCGGCATTTGTTTAGAACGCCCAGTGCTGCGGGAGATCGCAGGGGGCCCCTTTGGAAAGGGGATTAGATGCCAGGCAGCGGAGTACCCCTTTAAAGAAGCACTCCTGGAATTTTTTGTTATTATTTTTTATTTTTATATAGTGCAGCATAGGCGCATAGGCTATAATCTATCTATCTATCTATATATATATATATATATATATATATATATATATATATATATATATATATATATATAAAACTCAACGTGTGTGTGTGTGTATGTTCCAGCATCACGTCCAAACGGCTAAAGATATTAGCATGAAACTTGGCCACATGTTACTTATATGTCAACAACAAACATAGGATAGGTAATTTAACACTTATTCACCCCCATTTGCCAGGGGCGGGGCTTATGTTTAAAGTCCCATACAAGTCAATAGGAAATATATGTTACTACATAACTTCCAAACAGCTGGAGATATTTCGATAATACTTGGTCACATGTTACTTATATGTCCACTTAAAATATAGGATAGTTAATTTAACCCTTAACTACCCCCATTTGTGAGGGTCAGGGTTTTTGTTTAAAGTCCCATGCATTTCAATAACTGGTACACATATTACGGGTTGGGATAGGAGGTCAACATAGGAGGTCGGGATAGGAGGTCGGGATAGGAGGACGGGATAGGAGGTCGGGATAGGAGGTCGAGAAAGGAGGACGGAAAAGGAGGACGGGAAAGGAGGACGGGAAAGGAGGACAGGATAGGAGGACGGGATAGGAAGACGGGATAGATGGACGGGATAGGAGGACGGGAAAGGCGGACGGGAAAGGAGGTCGAGATAGGAGGACGGGAAAGGAGGTCGAGATAGGAGGACGGGAAAGGAGAACGGGATAGGAGGACGGGATAGGAGGACGGGATAGGAGGACAGGATAGGAGGTCGGGATAGGAGGTCGGGATGTGATGACAGGATAGGCGGTCGGGATATGACAAGAATATATGAGAACGGGATATGAAGTCAAAAGCTTCCTCCTTTGTTTATTTTCCTCCCCAACAAGGATTAGGAAGGAAAAACCGGGCAACGCCGGGTACTCAGCTAGTATATATATATACATATATATACATATATATATATATATATATATATATATATATATATATATATAAAACTCAACGTGTATGTTCCAGCATCACGTCCAAACGGCTAAAGATATTAACATGAAACTTGTCCACATGTTAATTATATGTCAACAACAAACATAGGATAGGTGATTTAACCCTTACTCACCCCCATTTGCCAGGGGCGGGGTTTATGTTTAAAGTCCCATACAAGTCAATGGAAATATATGTTACTGCATAACTTCCAAACGGCTGGAGATATTTCGATAATACTTGGTCATATGTTACTTATATGTCCACTTAAAATATAGGACAGTTAATTTAACCCTTAACTACCCCCATTTGTGAGGGTCGGGGTTTTTGTTTAAAGTTCCATGCAAATCAATGGGAAATGTATGTTCCCACATAACTTCCGTACAGCTGGAGATATTTCATTACCTGGTCACATATTATGGGTCGGGATAGGAGGATGGGATAGGAGGTCGAGATATGAGGACGGGAAAGGAGGACAGGAAAGGAGGTCGGGATAGGAGGTCGGGATAGGAGGACGGGATAGGAGGTCGAGATAGAAGGTCAGGATAGGAGGACGGTATAGGAGGTTAGGACAGGAGGTCGGAATAGGAGGTCGAGATAGGAGGACGGGATAGGAGGTCAGGATAGGAGGTTGGGATATGACAAGAATATATGAGGCCGGGATATGAAGTCAAAAGCTTCCTCCTTTGTTTATTTTCCTCCCCAACAAGGATTATAAAGGAAAAACTGGGCAACGCCGGGTACTCAGCTAGTATATATATATATATAACTCAATGTATGTATGTGTGTATGTTCCAGCATCACTTCCAAACCCTAAAGATTTTAACAAGAAACTTTGCCACATGTTACTTATATGTCAACAACAAACATAGGATAGGTAATTTAACCCCTACTAACCCCCATTTGCCGGGGTTGGGGTTTTTGTTTAAAGTCCCATACAAGTCTATGGGAAATATATGTTACAGCATAACTTCCAAACGTCTGGATATATTTCCATAATGCTTGGTCACATGTCACTTATATGTCCACTTAAAATATAGGATAGTTAATTTAACCCTTAACTACCCCCATTTGTGAGGGTCGGGGCTTTTGTTTAAAGTCCCATGCAAATCAATGGGAAATGTATGTTCCAAAACAACAATTATTTACCCCGGAATGGGTTAGGGTCAATTAAACATACCACCATTGACCAAGAGACAAAACCCTGGGTCACTAATACCCTTCTTAATCCCACCCCCTAAAACTTAACTTTTATTAAAGTCACAATAATAATGGTGATATGGTGATCAACTGAATTAAAATGAACCTCCTTGTGTGTATATAACTGTATAATTGTTGAACTGTGAGCTAGTTGCTTCCTAGTAATTAGTCATAGCCAGTGGTCTGCAGTCTCACTGGTTAATAAGACACAAGAGAGGTTTTGATAAAAACTGAATATGCCCCCTCTACATGTTTCGTTGCAGCAGCAACGTCTTCAGGAGGGAAATGGGCATCCGTTGATGCATTCAGTTGATATCCATATCACTATTATTATTGTGACTTTAATAAAAGTTAAGTTTTAGGGGGTGGGATTAAGAAGGGTATTAGTGACCCAGGGTTTTGTCTCTTGGTCAATGGTGGTAAATGTATGTTCCCACATAACTTCCGAACGGCTGGAGATTTCAATAATACCTGGTAGACATATTACTTATGTCTTCCAGTACCTTACTCCGCTCTGCATCTCCTGGTGAATACGTCAGTCCAGCCACACCCTCCCTGCATGCCAAGTCCCATCTCACAAAGACACACCCACCTTTTAAACCACACCCCTTTTATTTTCAGCTTACAATATTAACGCAGCCCCACCTGAGGACGGGATATGAGCTCGGGATATGAGGTCAGGACATGAGGTCAAGATATAGGAACGTGATATAGGGACGTTATATAGGGATGGGATATAGGGACAGGATATGAGGTTGGGATATGAGGTCTGGATATGGGGATGGGATATGGGGACGGGATATGAGGTCGGGATATGAGGACGGGATATGGGGACAGGAAATGATGACGGGATATGAGGTTGGGATATGAGGTCTGGATATGGGGATGGGGACGGGATATGAGGTCGGGATATGAGGACAGGATATGGGGACGGGAAATGGTGTCGAGATATTAGAATAAAATATGAGGAAAGGACATGAGGTCAGAATATAAGGAAGGGATTTAGGGTCAGGATTTAGGGATGGGATATGAGGACAAAAGCTTCCTCCGTTGCTGCTTTTCCTCCCCCACAAAGATAAGGTAGGAAAAACTGGGCAGCGCTGGGTACTCAGCTAGTTAGATAATAATAAAGAGGTTCTTATGTATGCCTGGTGCTTACCTGTATTTACTGATGTGGCAGGCATGAGTTTTCAGCCATACCAATTTCTATCTCATCATTGTTATGATTTCGTAATGCTGCCTATATTCCTAATGAATCCTTCGGTTTTGCAGAAAGAGAGTGAGAGAGAGAGAGAGAGAGAGAGAGAGAGAGAGAGAGAGAGAGAGAGAGAGAGAGAGAGAGAGAGAGAGAAAGAGGATGGAGTCTCATCCCTGTACCTGTTCATCTAATCACATGGCTAGACTCAATTAAGTCAATTTTGGGAAAAAACATAGACAAAGTGCAGTAAAAACTACTGTATCCTGACCCCATAGAGACAGCAGCAGCAGTATACAGATAGAGCTTGAGGGGAGGTGCATAACTACTATAAATTCTAATCCCATAGAGATACAAGCAGCAGAATACAGATAGCGCTGAAGAGGAGGTGTATAACTACTATATATCCTTACCCTATAGAGATCACAGCAGTATACAGATAGAGCTGGAGGGGGTGTATAACTACTATATATCCTGATATCATAGAGATAGCAGCAGTATACAGATAGAGCTGGAGGGGAGGAGTATAACTACTGTACATCCTGATCCCATAGAGATAGCAGTAGCAGTATACAGATAGAGCTAGAAAGGAGGAGTATAACTACTATACATCCTGATCCCACAGCGATAGCAGCAGCAGTATACAGATAGAGCTGGAGGAGAGGTGTATAACTACTATATATATACTGATCCCATAGAGAAAGCAGCAGTATACAGAGAGATCTGGAGGGGAGGTGTATAACTGCTGGATTAGCTGTCCCCATTACCTATTATCAACGGTGGATCCTGTGTTATCTGACCCGGTGTCGTAACAGACATTTAACCTCTGCTTTGTTAGTGCATGCTCTTATGATAAGATGGCTGCTGACCATGCCCCAGTGTACCAGCTGAAAAAAGTGCCAATCTATGGTGAGCGGTCAGTGTCTCCTGAAAAAGCTTAACAAAATGTAACAGGTTTATCCCAAGATGACAACTTATCACCTATCTACCTATCTTCGAGGTCTAACCACTTGGACACAAAGGGGCAAATTTATCAAAACCTGTCCAGATGAAAAGTTATTGAGTTGCACATAGCAACCAATCAGATTACTGCTTTCATTTTTCAGAGGCCTTTTCTAAAGTGAAAGAAGCGATCTGACTGGCTTTCCTCTGGACAGGTTTTGATAAATCTGCCCCTATGACCTCAAGAATGGGTGCCCCCTAGTGTCCCTGTTTGAATGAAGTACATCATCAGTTCTAAGGTATCTAAATAGAGCAAACTAAAGAAAGCAAAAGCCTCCCTGCAGTCATAGAGGGTCCCAGAGGTAGACCCCCCCCCCCCCACTAATCAGATATTTTTCACATATTCTGTGGACAGGCAATAGATTGTCATCTGAGGATAACCCCTTTAAATAAATAATTACCCAATACTGCGTATGCAGCCGGTTGTTCGGAGGAACAGACAACAAAGGATCCCATAAGTGGAAAAGTCTTTGATTTGTAGATATCTTCTGCTGGAGTTGCGCTTGATGCTATTGAGGAATTTTTTCTGTAGATGGTGGGCCAAGCTGACTTTAAAGGGGTACTCCACTGGAAAATATTTTATTTTTAAATCAACTGGTACTAGAAAGTTAAACAGATTTGTAAATTACTTCTATTTAAAAATCTTAATCCTTTCAGTACTTATTAGTTGCTATATGCTCAACAGGAAGTTATTTTCTTTTTGAATTTCCTTTCTGTCTGACCACAGTACTCTCTGATGACCATGTCAGGAACTGTCCAGAGTAGAAGCAAATCCCCATAGCAAACCTCTCCTACTCTGGACAGTTCCTTACATGGACAGAGGTGTCAGCAGAGAGCACTGTGGTCAGACAGAAAATAAATTAAAAAAGAAAATAACTTCCTGTGGAGCATACAGCAGCTCATACGTACTGGAAGGATTAAGATTTTTTTAATAGAAGTAATTTACAAATCTGTTTAACTTTCTGGCACCAGTTGATTAAAAAAAAAAATGTTTTCTAGTGGAGTACCCCTTTAAAAATCTCAACTTTGCACAATCTTTCCTCCGTAATACAAAACACGGGCGTGTACGTGAGATATATAAAATGGCTGGAGCAGAGCACTCGCTGCCACTCACTTCCTGCTGCTCATACACGAAGCGGAGGAGCAGAGGCCGCCGCCGCCGCACAAACCCAGAAGTCGCTTGTGAATATTTTAAGTCCATTTATTTTGCATGAGGCTGCAGGAAGAGCAGCTACCTAATGTACTGAACAGGAGCGCAGACTTGTGAAGACCGAAATAGACAACACAAAGGAATGCAAGTCTGGCGTGATGACTTATCTAAGTGTAAGGTTGTCCAGAGATGGCCTCTGCGTTAGACAACACACGTGATATGAGGAGAGGTGGTTATATCCTCAGGCCCAGCAATAGTTGCTGGTATCTACGAACGTGTAGCGGAGCGCTCAGAGGCGACCGGCGGTTTCGTACAATGTCACGTGCTTCTTCCAGCCTCAAGAGGGTGCTTTCTCAGGGCCAGCAATAGTTGCTGGTATCTACGAATGTGTAGCGGAGCGCTCAGAGGCGACCGGCGGTTTCGTTCGATGTCACGTGCTTCTTCCAGCCTCAAGCGAGTGCTTTCTCAGGGCCAGCAATAGTTGCTGGTATCTACCAACATGTAAAGGAGCGCTCATAGGCGACCGGCGGTTTTGCACAATGTCACGTGCTTCTTCCGGCCTAGAGGTTGCCTCCTCAGGGCGAGCTGAGTTGCTGGTATGTACGAATGTGTAATGGGGCGATCAGAAGCGAACAGCGGTTTCGCACAATGTCACATGCCCCCTCCATAGGCTTGCATTGAGGGGGCGGAGCGTGATGTCACACGGGGGCGGAGCCTTGATGTCACTATGCTCCGTCCCCGTGATCGCTAGTAATCAGACCCCGAGCGAGCATGCTCCTGGGGCTGATTCTAACGGGGTGTGGCGTGGAAGATCACGGGGGTCCCCATCGGCGGGACCCCTGCAATCAGGCATCTTATGCCCTATCCTATCCTAGATATGAGATATATAGATATGAGATAGATATGAGATAGATATGAGATAGATAGATAGATAGATAGATATGAGATAGATATGAGATAGATACATATGAGATAGATAGATAGATAGATAGATAGATAATAGATATGAGATATATAGATATGAAAGAGATAGATAGATAGATATGAGATAGATATCAGATATAAAGATATGACATAGATAGATATGAGATAGATAGATATGAGATAGATAGATAGATATGAGATAGATAGATAGATAGATATGAGATAGATAGATAGATATGAGATAGATAGATAGATATGAGATAGATAGATAGATATATATGAGATAGATAGATAGATATGAGATAGATAGATAGATAGATATGAGATAGATAGATAGATAGATAGATAGATAGATAGATATGAGATAGATAGATAGATAGATAGATATGAGATAGATAGATAGATATGAGATAGATAGAATCTCTTCAGGTGTTATTAAGCATCTTGTGTCGGCATCTATAGAAAAGTCACTTATATAACTTCTCGCAGAGGAAGATGAATGCGCCCGTGAGCAGACAGTAAATGAGACACATAATTAAAGGAACGGCGCTCGGGGAAGCAGGTCTAAAAAAAGAGAAAATTGTGGAGGCAGCGAAGGAACCGGAAACTGCGCAGAGCTATTTGGAAGAGACTTGAGTGGCAGCATAATCGCTTTCCCTAAAGGATAAGAAATTCAATGCAATTTGCTCCTATTTATAGAAAGCGAGGCGTGGGGCGGCGGTATATAATACAATGAGGTGGCGGCATTACATATGCTGAGGAGTGGACTCCATGTGGTGACAGGGACAGGCGACATTCAGGAGACTTGTTTACATACACAATGAAGATGCTTGTATACTCCTTACATCCCTCCGCTGTGGATATAATTGGGGCTGAAATATCTTCCCTGTAACGTACACATTGGGGGAGATTTATCAAAACCTGCCCAGAGGAAAAGTTGCCCAGTTGCCCATAGCAACCAATCAGATCGCTTCTTTCATTTTTAACAAGGCCTCTGCAAAATGAAAGAAGCGACCTGATTGGTTGCTATGGGCAACTGGGCAACTTTTCCTCTGCACAGGTTTTGATAAATCTCCCCCAATGTCTTCTGCACCCCTTTCAGAGCTCACCTTATCTCTCATTCCTGCACCTTTCTTTTTTTGCAACCACTTGTTGTTGCTTTTGTAGGGCAGGGGGTTCTAAAAACCCCAAAACAATTGTCTTTAGATGGACGTCTTATCCTTCTGATTCTGGTTTGTATGAGATCTAATTTGCATATTTTTCCCATAAGGCATCGCCTGAAAATAAGTCTCCATGAGTCAACTGGGCTTCTTCAATGGGAAACAGTTAAATGGCATCGAGCACCGCGTTAGTTTTTTTTTTTTTAAAGGGGTTCTCCACTGCCCCAGCGTCTGGAACATTTAGCTCCGAACGCTGGGTACGGGTCGTGATGTCGCGGCCACGCCCCTCGTGATGTCACACCACGCCCCCTCAATGCAAGTCTATGGGAGGGGGCGTGACGGACGTCACGCCCCCTCCTATAGACTTGCATTGAGGGGGCGCGAAGTGGCGTCACGAGGGGTGTGGCCGTGATGTCACAACTCCCGCAGCCAACACCCAGCATTTGGAACTAAATGTTCCGGAAACTGGGGCAGTGGAGTACCCCATAATTTGACACTGGCAACAAAAATAAAAACATTTCGCACGGCATATAAGATATAAAATCCACTGCAAAAATGTTTTCTTCAATCTTTAATCTAATAGGACAACATGGATATACAGCACAGTGCCCCGGCCGGAGGAAGTGCCACATAGGCGTGAAACATTTGTTGCCCTGTTGAACGTCACTAGCCCCCCCCCTCCGCCACCCACCTGTGTGTCATCTTGCTTCCCTGTACAAATGCACCCTGATGTATATCAAAGTTGCCCTTTTGGACTAAAGATTGAAAAAAAATGACAATGTGGTAAATTCAATGAAAAGAGAAGAATGGAGCATTCTTCTCTTTTCATTGAATTTACGACATTGGCGGACGGTACCTAAAGGAAGCAGCACATCAGATTTTACCCCATATAACTGTGAGCAACACATTATATAGCAGTGGTCTTTCTGGCAAAAAAAAATAGGATTAGGCTGGGTCCACACTACGTTTTGTCCCATACGGGAGCGCATACGGCAGGAGGGAGCTAAAACCTCGCGCTCCCGTATGTGACCGTATGCGCTCCCGTATGCCATTCACTTCAATGAGCCGACCGGAGTGAAACGTTCGGTCCGGTCGGCTCATTTTTGCGCCGTATGCGCTTTTACAACCGGACCTAAAACCGTGGTCAACCACGGTTTTAGGTCCGGTTGTAAAAGCGCATACGGCGCAAAAATGAGCCGACCGGACCGAACGTTTCACTCCGGTCGGCTCATTGAAGTGAATGGCATACGGGAGCGCATACGGTCACATACGGGAGCGCGAGGTTTTAGCTCCCTCCTGCCGTATGCGCTCCCGTATGGGACAAAACGTAGTGTGGACCCAGCCTTAGTCTCCAGGAGCGACAAGCTTTTTTACCATAAGAACTCAAAATTTATGGAACAGCCTACCTCAGGAACTGCACACAGCAGAAACAGTTGAGAGCTTCAAAACAGGCTTAGATACAATCTTAGAACGAAACAAAAAAATTAACGTGTATGTAAAAATATATTATCACATTCCCTACCCTTCATTCACCCATACTCCTTCTCATCATCCATCTCTTCTCCCACTTGGTTGAAAATGGTGGAAATGTGCGATTTCCCAAATTTAACCCTAGATGTTACAGCCATGGATAGTTGTTAAAAGGGTACTCCCATGGAAAACTTTATTTATTTATTTTTTTAATCAACTGGTGCCAGAAAGTTAAACAGATTTGTAAATTACTTCAATTAAAAAATCTTAATCCTTCCAGTACTTATTAGCTGCTGAATACTACAGAGGAAATTATTTTCTTTTTGCAACACAGAGCTCTCTACTGACATCATGACCACAGTGCTCTCTGCTGACATCTCTGTCCATTTTAGGAACTGCCAGAGTAGGAGAAAATCCCCATAACAAACATATGCTGCTCAGGACAGTTCCTAAAATGGACAGAGATGTCAGCAGAGAGCACTGTGGTCATGATGTCAGCAGAGAGCTCTGTGTTCCAAAAAGAAAATAATTTCCTCTGTAGTATACAGACCCTAAAAAGTACTGGAAATATTAAGATTTTTTAATAGAAGCAATTTACAAATCTGTTTAACTTTCTGGCACCAGTTTTCCACGGGAGTACCCCTTTAAAGTGGCCCCATGACAGATTGCCATTGGTCCCTGCTGCTCACCACTTCCTGGCATCAGTCTTGACGCAGGTTAGTGCTGCAGCCAGTGGTCATTTCCTTGTCACCAGGAAGGGGTGTGCTGTGGAGATCGGGCACCATTGGGATAGTATTAGCTGGGGATGGTGGTAGGATAGTACAGTTTTTATATTTTTTTAACTTGCCTAGCCACTTTCAGAAGTAAAAATATATCACCAGACGACCTCTTTAAACCATCATGGTCCTGCTTCAACGCTCCACTTTCTCTCACAACAAGCTCCATAGCATTAGCTAGTTTTTAAAGGGGTACTCCACCCCTAGATATCTTATCCCCTATCCAAAGGATAGGGGATAAGATGTCTGATTGCGGGGGTCCCGCCATTGGGGGTCCTGCCCCGCGATCTCCCTGCAGCACCCATCGTTCGTTTAGAGAGTTGGGTGCAGCACCGGAGGCTCGTGACATCATGGCCATGCCCCTCCCCCTCAATGCATGTCTATGGGAGGAGGTGTGATGGCTGTCACGCCCCCTCCCATAGACTCGCATTGAGGGGGTGGGACATGACGTCATGAGGAAGGTGGGGCTATGACGTCAAGAGGCACCGGCACCACTTTCTGAACATTTTGTTCCAAACGCTGAGCAGCAGGCGTGGCCATGAAGTTACGAGCAGGGTGATCGCCAGTCATTCGGCACGGAGAAAAGTCCGCTCCGTGCTCCGGATGTCTGGTGTGCCGAAGCTAAGATTGCGGGCATCCCCAGCAGCGATCAGACATTTTATCCCCTATCCTTTGGATAGGGCATAAGATGTCTAGGGGCAGAGTACCCCTTTAAAGGTAACATGTCATGCTGCCCGAATTATGAGTCATCAGGGAGGTCCCTAGTAGCTTCTCCTCACCCCATCTGCCTTGATTCATAGACTTGCCCCTACTTGGGTATAGAAAGAGATCTATCCATCAAGGCCGATGGAGCAGGCAGAAGCCACACTGGGACTGCCTCGATGACTTACGTCAGCATGAAAATGATGACAGGTTCCATTTAAAAAAAAAAAATGTTAAACTTTTTAAATTCTTAATGGAAACGTGATAATCTGCATAGAAGGAAATGATATCCAATCCATCGTATTAGTCTACGCCATCAATTTCCATTCTGGTAGCACCGGGCTCCTGTCTTCTGCACACTTGCCCTTTTCTCCTTCACTGCTCGTCCTCTCTATCTGCAGTCGTCCATCCTTGTCTGCTCCCGCCTCCTCCGTCCGTCCCCTATCTTTCCTCTCCACGCGCTCTCACTGTAGTTCCTCATTCCCCTCTTTCACAAAAATGCAATTTCATGCCTAATGCATTTTAAGATTCCATCAGGAAGTTTGGTCTTTGATCAGCGGGACAGACGCCCTGCTGGGCTATTTTTTGCTGGCAAAACGCAATTCTCTTAATTAACACAGCGTGTCTGTTTATCGCTAAATAGAATCAAGCTGAGCGCTCTTCATTTTACTGTGTATACCCCCCGTTAGCCGAATCTCAACCACGCCAAAGGAAAAGGGCTCCTGCCTCCAATATTCTGACTTCTCTGCCATTGTCTGACCTCTAACTTCCGAGTCGGGTATTGGAATGACTGTACGTTCTTCTTTGTGAAACTTCCAAACCATCTGGATGTGACCTTGAGGAACACCACAACCTAAAACTTTATGGAAACACAGTTTTCTTAAAGGGTTTTCCCAATTTAGAAATCAAAATTGAATAGATGGGTCCATAAAAAGATCACTCTGGAGGACCCAGTATGTACATGCATTTCCTTTGAAATTTGTAATACTTAAAGGGGTACTCCAGTGGAAAAAAATTTTTTTAAATCAACTGGTGCCAGAAAGTTAAACAGATTTGTAAATTACTTCTATTAAAAAATCTTTACCCTTCCAGTACTTATTAGCAGCTGTATGCTACAGAGGAAATTATTTTCTTGTCCACAGTGCTCTCTGCTGACACCTGATGCCCGTATCAGGAACAGTCCAGAGCAGGAGAAAATCCCCATAGCAAACCTATGCTGCTCTGGACAGTTCCTGACACGGACAGAGGTGTCAGCAGAGAGCACTGTGGACAAGACAAAAAAGAAATTCAAAAAGCTAAGAATTTCCTCTGTAGCATACAGCTGCTAATAAGGACTGAAAGGATTGACATTTTTAAATAGAAGTAATTTACAAATCTGTTTAACTTTCGGGCATCAGTTCATAAAAAATAATAAAAAAAGAAGTTTTCCACCGGAGTGCCCACCTGTGGTGGCACTGCTGGGAAATTGAACACTTCCTATTGAAATAAAAGCTGAGGGTTCCAGCTATTATTTAAATAGGAAGATTCTATATAAAAATCTTAATCCTTCCTGTATTTACCAGCTGCTGTATGCTCCAGAGGAAGGTCTTTTCTTTTTGAATTTCTCTTCTATCTGACCACAGTGCTCTCTGCTGACACCTCTGTCCATGTCAGGAACTGTCTAAAGCAGGATATGACAGAGGTGTCAGCAGAGAGCACTGTGGACAGGCAGAAAGGAAATTTAAAAAGAAAAGAACTTCCTGTGGATCATACAGCAGCTGATAAGTACTGGAAGGGTTAAGATGTTTTAATAGAAGTAATTTACAAATCTGTTTAACTTACTGGCACCAGTTGAGTGTTTACCACTGGAGTACCCCTTTAAGTGGTCACCAATCCACAGGATAACAAGTTGATTGGTTGGGGTTTAGCAACTGGGACCCCCACCGATCACATGGATGGGAAAAATTGGCAGTAATGATTGATGTACAAGGCCGCCAGTGCTCCTTCTTTTTCTATGGGGTCACCAAATATTTTCAAGTTCAGCGCTTGTCCCTGTTTTCGTGATAGAGAGGTCCCCAGGAGTTGGAAACCCCACTGAACAGCTTGTTATTTCCTATACTATGGATCCGTATATGATAAACATGACATCCCCCACTCAACAAGTTCAGATTTCTTCCACTCATCCACTGGGTATCTCCACTATGTAGACCCGATGGTCTTTTTAATAAATTGACTCAATTTGAGCACATTTGCACCACTTCACACCCCAAGAATGATGCCTTTTTGACATACCGTTTTAGCTTAATTTTATGCAATGAAATGGGAAAGAGACTTTAACCTACACAGAATAATAATGCAATAGGACTGGATCTCACCACTGTCTAAGTGTGAAACCAAAATCAGGAGGCAAAGTCCCAACCCAGTCCTCAAAGCCCACCAACAGTCCATGAACAGCATTGGAAAAACGAAAGAGGTTATCCCAAGACTAAAAGTTATCCCCCATGCACAGGATATGAAATAACTAGTAGTGTTGCTCGCGAATATTCGCAATGCGAATTGAATTTGTGAATATAGCGCTATATATTCGCAATGACGATATTCGTTGTTTTTTTTTTTTTTTTTCTTCACAGTACACATCACAGTGATCACCCCTCTTTGCTTCCAGCTTGTGTGGTGTAAAGAAGGCTCTAATACTACAGTGTGAGTCTGGCGTGCAGATTTTCGTATATGGGAAAATTTGCATATACAAATTTCTGTATATGCGAAAATTTGCATATGCTAATTTTCTCATATGCAATTTTTTCGTATATGCAAATTTTCACATATGCTAATTTTCTCAGATGCGAATATTATGAATATGCAAATTTGGCAAATATATGATGAATATATTCAAATATGGCCTATGGCCTACAACGATATTCGTTGTTTTTTTTTTTTTTCACAGTACACATCACAGCTAGAGATGAGCGAACTTACAGTAAATTCGATTCGTCACGAACTTCTCGGCTCGGCAGTTGATGACTTATCCTGCATAAATTAGTTCAGCTTTCCGGTGCTCCGGTGGGCTGGAAAAGGTGGATACAGTCCTAGGAGACTCTTTCCTAGGACTGTATCCATCTTTTCCAGCCCAACGGAGCACCTGAAGGCTGAACTAATTTACGCAGGAAATCAACTGCCGAGCCGAGAAGTTCGTGACGAATTTACTGTAAGTTCGCTCATCTCTAATCACAGCGATCACCCCTCTTTGCTTTCAGCTTGTGTGGTGTAAAGAAGGCTCTAATACTACTTTGTGAGACCGGCGTGCGGATTTTCGTATATGCGAAAATCAGCATATGCAAATTTCCTTATATGCAAAATTTGCATATGCAAATTTTCGCATATGCAATTTTTTTGTATATGCAAATTTTTACAAATGTTCTCACAAATTAAGCAAATATATGATGAATATATCGCAAATTCAAATATGGCCTATGCCGCTCAACACTAACAACTAGCTGATAGGTGGAGGTCCAACTGCTGGGACCCCTACCAACTACAGGAACAGAGGTCAAAAGAACTCCAAGTGAATGGGGCTATTCACTGTCTGTAGGACACATTGCCCCACACAGAATTAATGTTGTAGTGTCCGAGCACGCACACCACACGCACCCTCCCCACAATAAACCTCTGTTCTAGTGATTGGTGGATGTCTTAGGCTGGGTTCACACTACGGTTTGTAATTACGGTTCCTGTATACGGCTGGGAGGAGGGGTGGGCGGGGCTTAATTGCGGCGCCCGCACTCAGCCGTGTTCGGGAACCGTAGTTAATGTATGTCTATGAGCCGACCACGTGGTCGACCACGTTTTTGCCTGCGGTCGGGAAACCGCATACGGCCGAAAAAGCAGCCGACCGGAGGCTGCGGTTCACTCCGGTCGGCTCATAGACATACATTAACTACGGTTCCCTATACGGCTGAGTGCGGGTGCCACGATTAAGCCCCGCCCCCTCCTCCCAGCCGTATACGGGAACCGTAATTAAAAACCGTAGTGTGAACCCAGCCTTAGCTGGCGAAAATCCATGATCAGCTAATTATACCCTTTACCTTTCAAATCAATATTTATTCTGTTTCCTTCCCCAGGATGGGAACCTCTTCCTCCCTTCTGCTTCTTTTCTCTCTATTCTTTTTCTCATTTTGCATGAGCCGAAAAACGATGCCATTTACTACTCAGGTTTTCGCCCTTTTGGAGGACATTTTGTTCAGTAGTGTTGTATATGTGCTCTGTATTTTAACATTCGTATCCTAGAAACATTGGGGGGTGTTTATCAAAGGATTTATGTGTTTTGTTTTTTTTCACGTAACTTTTGGCACAATACTTTGGCGCAGTGTCTTTTTGGGCCAAACTTTGGCGCATTTTCTCCAGTGTCATTTTTACAACTTTCTCAAAATCACACGGTCCTGTGTGTGATTTTAACTTTAGTCAGTAATTCATCTTTTGCGCCAATCGATCTTTGGCGCAATTTTGCGCCTTTAGTTTTTTTTTGGCGCAATTCACCGCCAAGAAATTTCGCACATGGACAACACACAGAATGTCAGAATGTCAGAAAATGTAAAGGCGTCAAAATACATAAAAAAAAAGTTTTGTGACGCCTCCGGGGCTGCGCAAAACTATCCTGCGACATAGTTGTCTCTGAGGGACCTTCACCCTCCGTTGAGCCAGCAATGGACATGGCCGCACAGGTTCAGGAAAGGTAAGCGCTAAAGCAGTGGTCTCCAACCTGCGGACCTCCAGATGTTGCAAAACTACAACTCCCAGCATGCCCGGACAGCCAACGGTAAGTTCTGTGTAAAAGGCGCTGTGAATAGCTGATTTCAACATTTGCGCCAAAATTACTAACAACTTGCACCAAGTGATAAATTTGGCGCATGTCCACGAAAACCAAAGTGAAAAAAAAAGGGTAAAAAGAAACTGTCAACAGGCAAAACTGATAAATACCCCCCCATTGTGCGGCATTCTTGTAGTTTTGTACAGTGTTATTGTTACCGCTACGTTACGTACAATTGTCTTTCACATCGTGCTTTGTTATACTACCCGGCTTTTTTTTTTTTTTTACCTATATTCTTATAAAACAATAACATTTTTGAAAGTGAAAAAAAATTTGTTTTGAAAATAGTTTACTGTAAAAAAAAAAAAATACATATTTTATTCGGAGAAACGCTCTAAATAGGAAATAACTTACGACGTTGAAAAAAAATAATCCGTAATGCACTACTTTTACCACAAGATGGGGCCGTTAAAAAATTCAGCTTGTCTCGTAAAAAACAAGCCCTCATATGCTAGGTCAGCAGACAAATAAGAAATATACGACTGTTGGTATCGCTTGGTCCCTTAAAGGGGTACTCCGGTGAAAAACTTTTTTTTTTTAAATCAACTGGTGCCACCAATTTATTGTTAAAGGGGTACTCCGCTGCTCAACGTTTGGAACAAAATGTTCCGAAAGTGGTGCCGGTAGCTTGTGACGTCATAGCCCCACCCCCTCATGACGTCATGTCCCACCACCTCAATGCAAGTCTATGGGAGGGGGCGTGACAGCAGTCACGCCCCCTCCCATAGACTTGCATTGAGGGGGCAGGGTGTGACATCACGAGGGGGCAGGGCTATGACGTCACGAGCTCCCAGCGCCAGCTCCAGCGTTGAGCGGTGAAAAACTTTTTTTTTTTTTTAATCAACTGGTGCAGAAAAGTTAAACAGATTTGTAAATTACTTCTATTAAAAAATCTTAATCCTTCCTGTACTTATTAGCTACTGAATACTACAGTGGAAATTCTTTTCCGTTTGAAACACAGAGCTCTCTGCTGACATCACGATCACAGTGCTCTCTGCTGACATCTCTGTCCATTTTAGGAACTGTCCAGAGTTAAAGGAAATCCCCACAGCAAACATATGCTGTCCTGGACAGTTCCTAAAATGGACAGAGATGTCAGCAGAGAGCACTGTGCTCGTGATGTCAGCAGAGAGCTCTGTGTTTCAAAAAGAAAAGAATTTCCGCTGTAGTATTCAGCAGCTAATAAGTACTGGAAGGATTAAGATTTTTTAATATAAGTCATTTACAAATCTGTTTAACTTTCTGGCACCAGTTGATTTAAAAAAAAAAAAAAGTTTTTCACCGGAGTACCCCTTTAAAGGGGTACTCCATTGCTCAACACTGGAGCTGGTGTTGGGAGCTCGTGATGTCATAGCCCTGCCCCCTCGTGATGTCACATCCCGCCCCCTCCCATAGACTTGCATTGAGGGTGTGGGACATGACGTCATGAGGGGGTGGGGCTATGACATCACAAGCTACCGGCACCACTTTCGGAACATTTTGTTCCAAACGCTGAGCAGCGGAGTACCCCTTTAACAATAAGTTGGTAACAAAGTCTCCCCCTGCTAAGACCCTCCAGTGATCAGCTGCAACTCGTGCTGTCAATTTCCTATAACGCAACCACAGGGAAAATTCAGCATTAAACGATGCCCATTTATCTCAATAGTTTGTCTGTATAAGGGTACGTTCACACTACGTAATTCCCGCAGAATTCCCTGAGCGGAATGCCGCGAACAGAATTACGCGCTGTGAACATAAAGATCAGTGTGAATGGGCCTACCGCGAGACCCGTTCACACTGGGGACAATTCCGCCTCTGAAATTGTTCCGCGCAAAGAAAGAACATGTTCATTCTTTGCGCGGAAAGTCCCCGAACACTGCATAGCCATCAATGGTGACGGCGCAGTGCCGCGCGGTCCTACCGCCGAAGTTTTGGCCGCGGCGGCTGACAGCATGGAATCTCCGCTCGCGGAATTCTGCGAGCGGAGATTCCGTTCATTATCCGTAGTGTTATCCCAAGACCCTAAAAAGACAGAAATTGCAAGGTCCTCCAGAGGAGAAGACGCTCTTGGTCATTTCTCAACACTTTGGTCAAGAGATAAGGATATTGAACTGTAAACCTTATCCACTTCTAGAATGATCAATCCAGAATTCCTAAAAAAATCTATATGAAAATATGTTTTATTTAAACTGGACAATCCCTTTAAGGGACGGAAATACATTGTGTGGGATGAGGACAACCTGTCATTCAGGACACATGTTGCATGTTCAGGACAGATTAAATAAAGGTGACCATACATGTTCATGGTCCTTCATGTTTCCTCTATGGGTATGGGTTAAAGGGGTACTCCACTTGAGAACATTATTTTTTTTTTTATCAACTGGTGCCAGAAAGTTAAACAGATTTGTAAATTAATTCAATAAAAAATTCTTAATCCTTCCAGTACCTGTATAATCAGTTGCTGTATAATACAGAGAAAGTTCTTTTCTTTTTGAATTTCTTTTCTCTCTGTCCACGGTGCTCTCTACTGACACCTCTGTCCATATCAGGAACTGTCCAGAACATAAAAAATTCCCCATAGCAAACCTCTCCTGCTCTGGGCAGTTCCTGACATGAACAGAGGTGTCAGCAGAGAGCACAGTGGACAGACAGAAAATAAATTCAAAAAAGAACTTCCTCTGTAGTATACAGCAGCTGATTAGTACTGGAAGAATTAATATTTTATAATAGAAGTAATTAAAAAAATCTGTTTAACTTTCTGGCACCAGTTGATTTAAAAAAAATTATAAATAAATGTTTTCGTCTGGAGTACCCCTTTAAACCACAACCAGACTGCTCTTGTGTCGACTTATCCTCCCCTGAACAAAAGGGTCGAGAAGCCACTATACACCTTAGAGCTTAGAGTGGGGTTCACTGAAACAACCTCCTCCCCTTCGTATGCAGTTTGTTCCTTGGATGTAGGACCCTGTGGGTAGTTTGCCCCCTATACGTAGAACCCCCTGGAGTTGGCATTCCACTGTATATAGGGCAGCCCTGTAGTTAGTTTGCCCCTTGTAGGAAGCTTTCCCCCTATATCAAGGGCCACCTATTGTTAGCCTGCCACCCCCAAGAAGAAAAAAACAACTTCTCTGGGAGCTTTTCTACCTAAGAGACATGCATGATGATGCCATCGAGCGTCTCCCAGAGGAAGTGACATTTCTGGCCTCTAGTGACCACAGACAATGTCACTAAAGGCCGGAAGCCCCTGGAGACTTCGCTGCTTGGATGTGCTAGAACCCATGTTGTGGTGATATGATAGAGGGGTCCTAGTGAGTCCAGCGACCTTCTTCCCCATAAGACTCCCCACCCGTTGGGAACCACTGCCTCAGAGGCTTTAGAGTATAAAGTGTACGGACAGCTTAAAGCAGGGAACTTCATTTCTTTGAAAACAGAAGAGGAAACTGTAAATTCACACTTGAAGAAGTGACTTGATAATTTCCTTGGAAGTGACAAATGATAGGTGTCAAAAGGATTTGATGGAAGCCACCGGGTATAAGAACTAAGCGCAATTAAATCAACCGTTTATAGCGGTGACAGTGACACCTATCCGGGAGTCTACGTGTTATGTAAAGGTTAGGAGGACAGTGTATACATGACTCTGATGCCAATTTCGTAGAATTTATAGAAGAATGTGTGCCTGCAGCACCACCAGAGGGCATAAAAGGTATTACATGGTGATCACTGGAATCTGTGAACCTTCTATGCAATATCCACAGGATAGGGGATAAGATGCCTGACTGCGGGGGTCCCCCCACTGGGGACCCCCTGCTATCTCAGCTGCGGCACTCCAGACATCCGATGCATGGAACGAACTTCGCTCCGTGCCGGATGACTGGCGATACATGGCAGAGGCTCGTGACGTCACGGCCATGCCCCCTCAATGCAAGTCTATGGGAGTGGGCATGACGTTCATCCCGCCCCCTCCCATAGACTTGCATTGAGGGGGGGTGTTCGTGACGTCACGAGCGGGGCATGACCGTGACATCACAAACCTCCGGTGCTGCACCCGACGCTCTAAACAAACGCTAGGTGCAGCAGGGAGATCGCGAGGTCCCCAGCGGCGGGACCCCCGTGGTCAGACATCTTATCCCCAAATCCTTTGGATAGGGAATAAGATGTCTAGGGGCGGAGTACCCCTTAAAGGTTCTGAAAGGAAGAATTTTCTAATAGTGTATTATGAAAAAAAATTGTCCCCTTTTTT
This sequence comes from Hyla sarda, assembly GCF_029499605.1. Lineage (NCBI taxonomy): Eukaryota > Metazoa > Chordata > Amphibia > Anura > Hylidae > Hyla > Hyla sarda. Next base: position 414,206,883 of record NC_079192.1, read on the forward strand.
TATGTGTAAGATTTCTGTAGTCAGGACCCCCCCACTCATCAATGCAGTGGTAGGGTCCCCCATTGTCTACATCTTACCAAGGACAACATTGAAGATAAAATAATCCAATTATACAATCTCTTCTATGACCTATAGACAAGTGCCTGACCATTGGAATGTCGGCCATTTATAGCAAAGGTTCATTTATAGCAACGGTTCAATCCTACTAAAGGACCATTTTCAAGCTTAAAAATTGTCCTATAGTAGGATCGAAACATTGCTGCTGTGATGTGAGCCAATAAATCCACAACTTATTTTTTTCACTACTTTTGAGAGTGCGGTGCCATCGTATCCTTCTACCATTAGTGGGACCGTGATCAAGTCCGGGGCGCTGGCACCATGCCGGACGTTGGATAAGTAGTGCTGCAAATTTCTTGAATATAATATATATATATATATATATATATATATATATATATATATATGTATACAGTGCTCCCTTAACATACGATGGTAATCCGTTCCAAATGGACCATCGTTTGTTGAAACCATCGCATGTTGAGGGATCCGTGCAATGTAAAGTATAGGACAGTGGTCTTCAACCTGCGGACCTCCAGATGTTGCAAAACTACAACACCCAGCATGCCCGGACAGCCAAAGGCTGTCCGGGCATACTGGGAGTTGTAGTTTTGCAACATCTGGAGGTCCGCAGGTTGAAGACCACTGGTATTGGAGGTTATACTCACCTGTCCCCGCCGCTCCGGACCCGTCACTGCTCGTCACCGCTGCCCTGGATGTCGCCTTCCATTGCTGTCACTGCGTCCCCGGGGTGTCCCCGACGCTCCGGCAGGGCCTCTGCTTCCCCGGCATCCTCGCTCTCCGTCGCCTTAATCACGTCGCTACGCACGCCGCTCCTATTGGATGACAGGATGGCGTGCGCAGCGACATGATGACGACGATGGAGAGCGCCGACGATGCAGGGGATCCTGAAGAGGACACGCCGGAGCCCCGAGGACAGGTAAGTGATCGTCAGCGGACCACAGGGGGCACCGTAAACGGCTATCCAGTGACAGCTGAAGCAGTCTGCGCTGGCGGATAGCCGTTTATGCGATGGCCCCGACATACAAAAGCATCATATGTTGATGCTGCCTTCAACATGCCATGGCCTCTGAGAGTGATCGTATGCTGAAATGATCGTATGTCGGGGCCATCGTAGGTTGAGGGGTCACTGTATATATATATATATATATATATATATATATATATATATATATATATATATATATTTGTTGGGCTTATAAGGATGTTTATTGGCCGAAACAGCGCCACTCTGGTCGTGTCTAGTATTGCAGCTCAGCTTCATTTATTGGCCCCATTTGCAATACCAGAAACAGCCATGGACAAGTGGCACTATTTCTGGAAAAAAACAAAAAACAAAGCAGACCCTCTTGTTTTATCTCATTCAACCCCTTTACTATTCAAGACACATAAAAAAAAAATGGAAAAAAATAAATAAATAGATCCCAGTAATCCGTATTTAAAGTCCCGATTTAAGGAGTTAATATAAAGATTCTTCCTCCAAGGCCACTTTTTTTCTTCTCCTTTTAACTAGTTTCTATTTAAATGCAGATGCCCTGTCTTCTCCTATCTCTGTCTCTCCTGCTCCTGTGCAGGTCGCTGGAAAAGACGTCTTCAATTTAAATGTTAATACGAGACAAACCTTCAGAATGGACTCAGTGTAGCTGAGCGGGGAGGGCCGCCTGACAGTATTTAATATATCTTTATACCTTATTCCTTCTATTAAAAAGCACTTTATGTAATGGGAGCACACCTTGCATGAAATCCAGAAGTGGCTTATTTAACACTGGCGGAAAAGATTGCGGCCGGACCTTTTGTATAGAGGTTTTTATTCCTAAATAATAGACAGGTCTGGAGAGGAGAGAGCACGGATACAGTATGTTCAGAGAGACTGTATATAGCCAGAGACACACCCAAATATACAGCAACAGATAGATAGATAGATATGAGATACATGAAGATAGCTAAACAGAGATTAGATAGATAGGAGATATGAGATAGATAGATATGAGATAGATAGATAGATATGAGATAGATAGATATGAGATAGATAGATAGATAGATAGATATGAGATAGATAGATATGAGATAGATAGGTAGATATGATATAGATAGATAGATATGAGATATATAGGTAGGTAGATATGAGATACATGAAGTTAGCTAAACAGAGATTAGATAGATAGGAGATATGAGATAGATAGATATGAGAGATAGATAGATAGATAGATAGATAGATAGATAGATAGATAGATATGAGATAGATAGGTAGATATGATATAGATAGATATGAGATAGATAGATAGATCGATAGATAGATAGATAGATAGATAGATAGATAGATATGAGATGGATAGATAGAGATCAATATGAGATAGATAGATAGATATGAGATAGATAGATAGATATGAGATAGATAGATATGAGATAGATAGATGGATAGATAGAGATAGATATGAGATAGATAGATATGAGATATATAGATATGAAATAGATAGATATGAGATATATAGATATGAGATAGATAGATATGAGATAGATATGAGATAGATAGAGATAGATATGAGATATATAGATATGAGATAGATAGATAGATATGAGATAGATAGAGATAGATAGAGATAGATATGAGATATATAGATATGAGATAGATAGATATGAGATATATAGATATGAGATAGATATGAGATAGATATATATAAGATAGATAGATAGATATGAGATAGATATGAGATAGATATGAGATAGATAGATATGAGATAGATAGATATATAGATTATATAGAGATAGAGTCCAAGGAGACCCATGAAGCTCGGCTCTCTCAGTACCCGTACCCCACCCAATTCTAGGAACGTGACCTACAGATGTATAACCTTCAGCCTTTACCTAGTTGTAACTATTTCTGGAACAGCCAGATGATAACCAAGTTATTGCATAACACATTGCAGCTTCCACAATGGTCATCGAGCAGCTTTGCTGGAGTCTTAAATGGTAAATCTGCTATATTATTCCACCATGTGGGCCAAAGATGGTCTCCTAAGAGGGTAGGCTGGCCACTCTGGAGTCTGGCTTAGCCTGGTATGACCTTTTAGTCGTCACCAAGCTTTTTCAAATTCAGAGGCGTCTAAAAGCAACATCCTTGTACTGTTTCGTATCCCCCCCCCCCCCCCCTACGAGATGAGTTCTGGGCTGGATTGTGAGATTCACTGAGCGGAAAATGTCCATCTGTCCACCGAGTGCCTACAGGCTCATGTTGACTTTGTTCCTCTGAATGCTTCATCCACGGCCGACCGCTCCTATCTGCTCCCCACCAGCAAGCAGCAAAGCCCGGCCATTGATGTGGTGGGGGGTGGGGAAACTGTGCAACCAGGTCTCACGCAGGAAGAGTAATTAGTTGTGACACGGCCCCCGAGGGGAAGTTTTACACATACAAGAGAAGACAGCAAAAGTTTGCCAAGAGTTCACTTCAATCAGCTGCTATCTGTGACAGTATGTGTGAACACCAGGGGGGTCAATCTGGAAACACCCTCCCCCAAAGCGTCTTTACCGATGTGATCCGAATTGTAAGTCATATTCTGGGTACAGTTACTATGTAATTTCATAATCTTTAGCGTCATGTAGTTTTTACTAGCTTCAAATTCTTCAGTCACATCCAGAGATGCATTAATGTAAATTAACATTAGGAAAGGTAAATAAGCCCCTCCCCTAATAAAAGTTTAAATCACGCCCCTTTTCCCAGTTTTTCAAATTAAAAAAATTTAAACAAAAATATAAACATATTTGGTATCGCCACATGCGGAAATGTCCAAACTATTAAAATATAATGTTAATGAAATTGCATGGTCAATGGCATAAACGTGAAAAAAATAAAAATTAAAAATACAGAATTGCTTATTTTTGTTCACTTCATATACTAGAATTAGAGATGAGTGAACTTACAGTAAATTTGATTCGTCACGAACTTCTCGGCTCGGCAGTTGATGTCTTATTCTGCATAAATTAGTTCAGCTTTCCGGTGCTCACGTGGGCTGGAAAAGGTGGATACAGTCCTAGGAAAGAGTCTCCTAGGACTGTATCCACCTTTTCCAGCCCACGGGAGCCCCTGAAAGCTGAACTAATTTACACAGGAAAAGTCATCAACTGCCGAGCCGAGAAGTTCGTGACGAATCAAATTTACTGTAAGTTCGCTCATCTCTAACTAGAATAAAATGGATCAAAGAGTTCCATCAAAACTCAAATGGTACCAATAAAAACTACAGATCACGGCACAAAAAATAAGCTCAATATATGGAAAAAATTTAAAGTTATAGGGATCAGAAGAGGGCAATTTTAGGCATGCACAATTTCTTACAAAAAGTTAGAATAAAACATTAATAAATAAAATAAAACCTTTATAAACTGGGCACCACTGTAATCGTATGGACCTACAGGATAAAGAAAACATGTCATTTTCATCGTAACATGCACTCTGTTGAAACAAAACTCCACAAAAATTTGCAAAATATATTTTTTTAAATTTAAATTTGACCAAATAATATATATATATTCTTTTGGATTTGCCATAGGTATTGTGGTAAATTGAGTGATGTCATTAAAAAGTCCAATTGGTCCCCATAAAACAAGCCCACACATGGCCCTGTAGGTGGACAATGAAAACACTTACTAATGAAAGGCAAGGAGGAAAAAACATTCCTCCTTGTGGCATCTTCAAGGGGTTAAGAGAGAAGCACGTACCTTTTTTTTTTTTTAACAGAGACAATGATGTCTATTGATGCAGTACACCATATACTGTATATTGCTAAATAAATGGAGAATGGATAAAAAAAAAAAAAAATAAAAAAAAAGATAAATTCTGCCAACATTTCAGTCCTTCTGGTCCTCCATCACGCCAGTAATCTGTGCTTAGTTCCTAGTATGGCGGGGCGCAGAACGACAGCAGGTGTGTAGTACAGATGACAGGATACATTTAGTCTATAGATTATTATGGTATGCTAGGTTGTTATCTATAGATTATTATATTTTACTACTTTTATACAATAACAGTTTTGTTTTTTTAACAAAATACTTTGCCTTTGTGTCAACAATTATTTTTTACTATGTTAGGAATTGTGGGATGACTAGTTTTCATTGGTACCATTTAGAGGTACACATTAGAGGACTGCAATAGGATTGTCACCGCGCGGGTCCCGCAGGACTCGATGTAAAACTTGCAGTTGCGGGCGATTTTCAGTCTTCAGCTGACCGGAGCGGGTGGTCACAGAAAATACAGTGGTCCCTCGAAGTCCCGCGGTTGGGGTGGTGGTGGCGGTGAGCGACGATAAGTGGCAGGTGTTGGTGGGCTGATAAAATGGCACAAGGTGGAAATGAAATGGCACAAGAGGGTAATGAAACGGAGGGCAATGAAAAAGCAAATAGGGGAAATGTAATGGCACAAGAGGGTGATGAAATGGCACAAGGGGTGATGAAATGGCACAAGGGGGAACTGTAATGGCACAAGGGGTGATGAAATGACACGAGGTGATGAAACGGCACAAGGGGGTGATGAAATGGCACAAGGGGGTGATGTATTGGCACAAAGGAGTAATGAATTGGCACAAACGGGTAATGAATTGGCACAAGGGGGCGATGAAATGGCACGAAAGGTCGATGAAATGGCACGAGAGATCGATGAAATGGCACGGGAGGCTGATGAAATGGCATAAGTACTGGAAGCATTAAGATTTTTAAATAGAAGTAATTTACAAATCTCTATAACGTTCAGGCATCAGTTGATTTGAAAGGATACAGGGTACCCCTTTAAATTATGCAAGGACAGGAGGAAGGTTGTTACGCCGAGCGCTCCGGGTTCCCGCTCCTCCCCGGAGCGCTCGCTTCACCTCCTCCGCTGCAGCGCCCCGGTCACGTCCTCTGACCCGGGGCGCTGCGATCCTGCTGCTAGCCGGGATGCGATTCGCGATGCGGGTAGCGCCCGCTCGCGATGCGCACCCCGGCTCTCCTACCTGACTCGCTCCCCGTCTGTTCTGTCCCGGCGCGCGCGGCCCCGCTCCCTAGGGCGCGCGCGCGCCGGGTCTCTGCGATTTAAAGGGCCACTGCGCCGCTGATTGGCGCAGTGGTTCCAATTAGAGTTATCACCTGTGCACTCCCTATATTACCTCACTTCCCTTGCACTCCCTTGCCGGATCTTGTTGCCTTAGTGCCAGTGAAAGCGTTCCTTGTGTGTCCCTTGCCAGTGTTTCCAGACCTTCTGCCGTTGCCCCTGACTACGATCCTTGCTGCCTGCCCCGACCTTCTGCTACGTCCGACCTTGCTTCTGCCTACTCCCTTGTACCGCGCCTATCTTCAGCAGCCAGAGAGGTGAGCCGTTGCTAGTGGATACGACCTGGTCACTACCGCCGCAGCAAGACCATCCCGCTTTGCGGCGGGCTCTGGTGAAAACCAGTAGTGGCTTAGAACCGGTCCACTAGCACGGTCCACGCCAATCCCTCTCTGGCACAGAGGGTCCACTACCTGCCAGCCGGCATCGTGACAGTAGATCCGGCCATGGATCCCGCTGAAGTTCCTCTGCCAGTTGTCGCTGACCTCACCACGGTGGTCGCCCAGCAGTCACAACAGACTGCCCTGTTGAACCTGGTCCAGGGTAATTCTTCCGTTGGCGAGTATGCCGTACAATTCCGTACACTTGCTTCAGAATTGTCCTGGAATAATGAGGCCCTCTGCGCGACCTTCAAAAAAGGCCTATCCAGCAACATTAAAGATGTTCTGGCCGCACGAGAAATTCCTGCTAATCTACATGAACTTATTCACCTAGCCACTCGCATTGACATGCATTTTTCTGAAAGGCGTCAGGAACTCCGCCAAGATATGGACTCTGTTCGCACGAGGCGTTTCGTCTCCTCGGCTCCTCTCTCCTCTGGTCCCCTGCAATCTGTTCCTGTGCCTCCCGCCGTGGAGGCTATGCAGGTCGACCGGTCTCGCCTGACACCTCAAGAGAGGACACGACGCCGTATGGAGAACCTCTGCCTGTACTGTGCTAGTACCGAACACTTCCTGAGGGATTGTCCTATCCGTCCTCCCCGCCTGGAAAGACGTACGCTGACTCCGCACAAAAGTGAGACAGTCCTTGATGTCTACTCTGCTTCTCCACGTCTTACTGTGCCTGTGCGGATGTCTGCTTCTGCCTTCTCCTTCTCTACAGTGGCCTTCTTGGACTCTGGTTCTGCAGGAAATTTTATTTTGGCCTCTCTCGTCAACAGGTTCAACATCCCAGTGACCAGTCTCGCCAGACCCCTCTACATCAATTGTGTAAATAATGAAAGATTGGACTGTACCATACGTTTCCGCACGGAGCCCCTTCTTATGAGCATCGGATCTCATCATGAGAGGATTGAACTTTTGGTCCTCCCCAATTGCACCTCGGAGATTCTCCTTGGACTTCCCTGGCTTCAACTTCATTCCCCAACCCTGGATTGGTCCACTGGGGAGATCAAGAGTTGGGGGTCCTCTTGTTCCAAGAACTGTCTAAAACCGGTTCCCAGTAACCCTTGCCGTAACTCTGTGGTTCCTCCAGTAACCGGTCTCCCCAAGGCCTATATGGACTTCGCGGATGTTTTCTGCAAAAAACAAGCTGAGACTCTACCTCCTCACAGGCCTTATGATTGCCCTATCGACCTCCTCCCGGGTACTACTCCACCCCGGGGCAGAATTTATCCTCTCTCTGCCCCAGAGACTCTTGCCATGTCCGAATACGTCCAGGAGAATCTAAAAAGGGGCTTTATCCGTAAATCCTCCTCTCCTGCCGGAGCCGGATTTTTCTTTGTCTCCAAAAAAGATGGCTCCCTACGTCCTTGCATTGACTACCGCGGTCTTAATAAAATCACGGTTAAGAACCGCTACCCCTTACCCCTCATCTCTGAACTCTTTGATCGCCTCCAAGGTGCCCACATCTTCACTAAATTGGACTTAAGAGGCGCCTATAACCTCATCCGCATCAGAGAGGGGGACGAGTGGAAAACGGCATTTAACACCAGAGATGGACACTTTGAGTATCTGGTCATGCCCTTTGGACTGTGCAATGCCCCTGCCGTCTTCCAAGACTTTGTCAATGAAATTTTTCGTGATCTATTATACTCCTGTGTTGTGGTATATCTGGACGATATCCTAATTTTTTCTGCCAATCTAGAGGAACACCGCCGGCATGTCCGTATGGTTCTTCAGAGACTTCGTGACAACCAACTCTATGCCAAAATTGAGAAATGTCTGTTTGAATGCCAATCTCTTCCTTTTCTAGGATATTTGGTCTCTGGCCAGGGACTACAGATGGATCCAGACAAACTCTCTGCCGTCTTAAATTGGCCACGCCCCTCCGGACTCCGTGCTATCCAACGCTTTTTGGGGTTCGCCAATTATTACAGGCAATTTATTCCACATTTTTCTACCATTGTGGCTCCTATCGTGGCTTTAACCAAGAAAAATGCTGATCCCAAGTCCTGGCCTCCTCAAGCAGAAGACTCCTTTAAACAACTCAAGTCTGCCTTTTCTTCGGCTCCCGTGCTCTCCAGACCTGACCCTTCCAAACCCTTCCTATTGGAGGTTGATGCCTCCTCAGTAGGAGCTGGAGCTGTTCTTCTACAAAAAAATCCTTCCGGGCATGCTGTCACTTGTGGTTTTTTCTCTAGGACCTTCTCTCCAGCGGAGAGGAACTACTCCATCGGGGATCGAGAACTTCTAGCCATTAAATTAGCACTTGAGGAATGGAGGCATCTGCTGGAGGGATCAAGATTTCCTGTTATTATCTACACCGACCACAAGAACCTCTCCTACCTCCAGTCGGCCCAACGGCTGAATCCTCGCCAGGCCCGGTGGTCTCTGTTCTTTGCCCGATTTAATTTTGAGATTCACTTTCGTCCTGCCGATAAGAACATTAGAGCCGATGCTCTCTCTCGTTCCTCGGATGCCTCAGAAGTTGATCTCCCTCCGCAACACATCATTCCACCTGACTGCCTGATCTCCACTTCTCCTGCCTCCATCAGACAGACTCCTCCAGGAAAGACCTTTGTTTCTCCACGCCAACGCCTCGGAATCCTCAAATGGGGTCACTCCTCCCATCTCGCAGGTCATGCGGGCATCAAGAAATCTGTGCAACTCATCTCCCGCTTCTATTGGTGGCCAACTCTGGAGACGGATGTTGGGGACTTTGTGCGAGCCTGCACTATCTGTGCCCGGGATAAGACTCCTCGCCAGAAGCCCGCTGGTTTTCTTCATCCTCTGCCTGTCCCCGAACAGCCTTGGTCTCTGATTGGTATGGATTTTATTACTGATTTACCCCCTTCCCGTGGCAACACCGTTATTTGGGTGGTCGTTGATCGATTCTCCAAAATGGCACATTTCATTCCTCTTCCTGGTCTTCCTTCTGCGCCTCAGTTGGCTAAACAATTTTTTGTACACATTTTTCGTCTTCACGGGTTGCCTACGCAGATTGTCTCGGATAGAGGGGTCCAATTCGTGTCTAAATTCTGGAGAGCTCTCTGTAAACAACTCAAGATTAAATTAAATTTTTCCTCTGCATATCATCCCCAGTCCAATGGACAAGTAGAAAGAATTAACCAGATCCTGGGTGATTATTTGCGACATTTTGTTTCCTCCCGCCAGGATGACTGGGCAGATCTCCTTCCATGGGCCGAATTCTCGTATAACTTCAGGGTCTCTGAATCTTCCTCCAAATCCCCATTTTTCGTGGTGTACGGCCGTCACCCTCTTCCCCCCCTCCCTACCCCCTTGCCCTCTGGTCTGCCCGCTGTGGATGAAATTTCTCGTGACCTTTCCATTATATGGAGAGAGACCCAAAATTCTCTCTTACAGGCTTCTTCACGCATGAAGAGGTTCGCGGATAAGAAAAGAAGAGCTCCCCCCGTTTTTTCCCCTGGAGACAAGGTATGGCTCTCCGCTAAATATGTCCGCTTCCGTGTCCCTAGCTACAAGTTGGGACCACGCTATCTTGGTCCTTTCAAAATTCTGTGTCAAATTAATCCTGTCTCTTATAAACTTCTTCTTCCTCCTTCTCTTCGTATCCCTAATGCCTTTCACGTCTCTCTTCTCAAACCACTCATCCTCAACCGTTTTTCTCCCAAATCTGTTCCTCCCACTCCTGTTTCCGGCTCCTCGGACGTCTTCTCGGTCAAGGAGATTTTGGCTGCCAAAAAGGTCAGAGGAAAAAATTTTTTTTTAGTAGACTGGGAGGGTTGTGGTCCTGAAGAGAGATCCTGGGAACCTGAGGACAACATCCTTGACAAAAGTCTGCTCCTCAGGTTCTCAGGCTCCAAGAAGAGGGGGAGACCCAAGGGGGGGGGTACTGTTACGCCGAGCGCTCCGGGTTCCCGCTCCTCCCCGGAGCGCTCGCTTCACCTCCTCCGCTGCAGCGCCCCGGTCACGTCCTCTGACCCGGGGCGCTGCGATCCTGCTGCTAGCCGGGATGCGATTCGCGATGCGGGTAGCGCCCGCTCGCGATGCGCACCCCGGCTCTCCTACCTGACTCGCTCCCCGTCTGTTCTGTCCCGGCGCGCGCGGCCCCGCTCCCTAGGGCGCGCGCGCGCCGGGTCTCTGCGATTTAAAGGGCCACTGCGCCGCTGATTGGCGCAGTGGTTCCAATTAGAGTTATCACCTGTGCACTCCCTATATTACCTCACTTCCCTTGCACTCCCTTGCCGGATCTTGTTGCCTTAGTGCCAGTGAAAGCGTTCCTTGTGTGTCCCTTGCCAGTGTTTCCAGACCTTCTGCCGTTGCCCCTGACTACGATCCTTGCTGCCTGCCCCGACCTTCTGCTACGTCCGACCTTGCTTCTGCCTACTCCCTTGTACCGCGCCTATCTTCAGCAGCCAGAGAGGTGAGCCGTTGCTAGTGGATACGACCTGGTCACTACCGCCGCAGCAAGACCATCCCGCTTTGCGGCGGGCTCTGGTGAAAACCAGTAGTGGCTTAGAACCGGTCCACTAGCACGGTCCACGCCAATCCCTCTCTGGCACAGAGGGTCCACTACCTGCCAGCCGGCATCGTGACAAAGGTTGTGGTGTTCCGGAGCAGGGTCACCTTTTGCTACCATGAACACTGTTCAGGTGGCTGTTGCCTCTTAGTTTATGCAAGGACAGGAGGAGAACTGTGATGTCTCAGAGCGGGGTCACCTTTTGCTTGCATGAACACCATTCGGGTGGCTGTTGCCTCAAAGGTCCCCAGCTCTGTCTCGGGTTTATTTTTCTATATATGTATAGGTCTTCTGGATGCACTGAGCCAATGCAAGAGTAAGGGGTTAGCTGTCCTCAGAATCTTCACTTTTGTACCCAAAATCTGTACTATGTATTGCTGGAATTGTGTCACATGTCCACCCTTCAACCAATTAAAGGCTAATGGCTGTCCTGTCTTCAGCCAAATCCCAAGGGACAGAGGAGGGACCTAAAACACATGTTAGAGAGTTAGGCTCTGGTCAGGGAACATCATCCAACAGCAGCTCCCAAATTCCAGGTCTAGGTAACAAGTTTTTTGGCATGTCCCACTACAGTGGTAGTATGAACACAAGTAGATGCTTTAGGGATAAGAGCAAAGCTAACGGGCCCTCTAGCAAACAGACAGGATAAGTGACTCTACAACAAGTCCAAGATCATGGCTGTAGCCTCATCTATAACCTTTAGTGTAGCAGCTATCTCTGCAGTCCCACTGCCCTAAGCTGAGCTCGGGATATGCAGTTAGGGTACATTTACACTACGTCCAAAAGACAGAAACAGCTCCCACGTCACTAGTCATGGCAATGCATATCCGAGCAGATTCTGCCAAAAGAACAAACCTGTTTATCCTTTCATCAGAGTCCAGAATTTGAAACTCAGTAGTGTATGCGGTGCACCGGAACGATGGGGGGATGCTGTACAAGAATTCCCAAGCAAGAATTTCTCCGTTCTGAAATACTGTTGTGTAAATATGCACTTAGCAGGTTAAGAGTATTTTTTTTTTTTTTGGGGGGGGGGGGGGGGTAAGAAGAAAGGAGAGGAAGACTGAAGGACTTATTAGGGGTTCCTAACAGGTATGCTTGCCCCCCCTCCCCACCATGGAGGTTTGGTCAACATACTGTAAAAACCATCTGGGAACAGCAGCGGTGTCCTTGGTTGTGGAGGAGCCTTGTCCTGCTGTGTTGCAGTTGTGCATTTGACACATACAGGATCCTGCGCAGAATTTGTAACTAATTTAGTTTACATTGAAATCAGCAGCATCAAATCCTGCACATCAAATTTGCGTACGTGTGAACGTACCCTAAGTATGTAAATAGGTGTCAGGAAACATTAGGACCTTGTCAATACTAATTTAAAAAGGAAGTCTACCAGGTCAGGGGCGTCAGCTAAAAAACTGTTTGAGATTCTGCTGATGACATTGTAGACACAACATCTCAGAGGTCCTGTCAGGATTTCTGCTATAGACAAAAAAGAGAATTAAAGTGGACCTGTCATACAGAATTTTTTTTTCCGTATCAGCGAGACATTATAGTAGTATTATTCTTGTATATAGGAACAGTATTATAGTAGTTATATTCTTGTATATAGGGGCAATATTATAGTAGTTATATTCTTGTATATAGGAGGTAGTATTATAGTAGTTATATTCTTGTATATAGGAGCAGTATTATAGCAGTTATATTCTTGTATATAGGAGGCAGTATTATAGTAGTTATATTCTTGTATATAGGAGGCAGTATTATAGTAGTTATATTCTTGTATATAGGAGCAGTATTATAGTAGTTATATTCTTGTATATAGGAGCAGTATTATAGTAGTTATATTCTTGTATATAGGAGCAGTATTATAGTAGTTATATTCTTGTATATAGGAGGCAGTATTATAGTAGTTATATTCTTGTATATAGGAGCAGTATTATAGTAGTTATATTCTTGTATATAGGAGCAGTATTATAGTAATTATATTCTTGTATATAGGAGCAGTATTATAGTAGGTATATTCTTGTATATAGGAGCAGTATTATAGTAGTTATGTTCTTGTATATAGGAGCAGTATTATAGTAGTTATATTCTTGTATATAGGAGCAGTATTATAGTAGTTATATTCTTGTATATAGGAGGTAGTATTATAGTAGTTATATTCTTGTATATAGGAGCAGTATTATAGTAGTTATATTCTTGTATATAGGAGGCAGTATTATAGTAGTTATATTCTTGTATATAGGAGCAGTATTATAGTAGTTATATTCTTGTATATAGGAGCAGTATTATAGTAGTTATATTCTTGTATATAGGAGCAGTATTATAGTAGTTATATTCTTGTATATTGGAGCAGTATTATAGTAGTTATATTCTTGTATGTAGGGAGTAGTATTATAGTAGTTATATTCTTGTATATTGGAGCAGTATTATAGTAGTTATATTCTTGTATATAGGAGCAGTATTATAGTAGTTATATTCTTGTATATAGGGGCAGTATTATAGTAGTTATATTCTTGTATATAGGAGCAGTATTATAGTAGTTATATTCTTGTATATAGGAGCAGTATTATAGTAGTTATATTCTTGTATATAGGAGCAGTATTATAGTAGTTATATTCTTGTATATAGGAGCAGTATTATAGTAGTAATATTCTTGTATGTAGGGAGCAGTATTATAGTAGTTATATTCTTGTATATTGGAGCAGTATTATAGTAGTTATATTCTTGTATATAGGAGCAGTATTATAGTAGTTATATTCTTGTATATAGGAGCAGCATTATAGTAGTTATATTATTGTATATAGGAGCAGTATTATAGTAGTTATATTCTTGTATATAGGAGGCAGTATTATAGTAGTTATATTCTTGTATATAGGAGCAGTATTATAGTAGTTATATTATTGTATATAGGGACAGTATTATAGTAGTTATATTCTTGTATATAGGGGCAGTATTATAGTAGTTATATTCTTGAATATAGGAGCAGTATTATAGTAGTTATATTCTTGTATATAGGAGAAATATTATAGTAGTTATAAATGCACAATATAGACAAAAAGAATGTGTGTAGCTCCTGCAGCTCCAAGCTCTGCTAGGAACACGGGGTGATGGGTTGCTGAATTACGTGGATGTTATCCGAGAATAAACTTCACTAGCAAGTCATACAGGTGTGTGCTCTGTCTTTTTGTCTATATTGTGCATTTGGATTCAGTTACTCCTTCACGTGTAGCACCGCAAAGGACTATATATGTGGCAGTATTATAGTAGTTATATTCTTGTATATAGGAGCAGTATTATAGTAGTTATATTCTTGTATACAGGAGCAGTATTATAGTAGTTATATTCTTGTATATAGGGGGCAGTATTATAGTAGTTATAGTCTTGTATATAGGAGCAGTATTATAGTAGTTATATTCCTGTATATAGGTGGCAGTATTATAGTAGTTATATTCCTGTATATAGGGGGCAGTATTATAGTAGTTATAGTCTTGTATATAGGAGCAGTATTATAGTAGTTATATTCCTGTATATAGGTGCAGTATTATAGTAGTTATATTCTTGTATATAGGAGCAGTATTATAGTAGTTATATTCCTGTATATAGGTGGCAGTATTATAGTAGTTATATTCCTGTATATAGGGGGCAGTATTATAGTAGTTATAGTCTTGTATATAGGAGCAGTATTATAGTAGTTATATTCCTGTATATAGGTGGCAGTATTATAGTAGTTATATTCTTGTATATAGGAGCAGTATTATAGTAGTTATATTCTTGTATATAGGGACAGTATTATAGTAGTTATATTCTTGTATATAGGAGCAGTATTATAGTAGTTATATTCTTGTATATAGGGACAGTATTATAGTAGTTATATTCTTGTATATAGGGGCAGTATTATAGTAGTTATATTCTTGTATATAGGAGCAGTATTATAGTAGTTATATTCTTGTATATAGGGACAGTATTATAGTAGTTATATTCTTGTATATAGGGACAGTATTATAGTAGTTATATTCTTGTATATAGGGGCAGTATTATAGTAGTTATATTCTTGTATATAGGAGCAGTATTATAGTAGTTATATTCCTGTATATAGGTGGCAGTATTATAGTAGTTATATTCTTGTATATAGGAGCAGTATTATAGTAGTTATATTCTTGTATATAGGAGCAGTATTATAGTAGTTATATCCTTGTATATAGGAGCAGTATTATAGTAGTTATATTCTTATATATGATATAATAATATCTTCTGTGTATATAGTGCTGAATGCTCTGAAATTCCTGATAAAAAAACTGATGTTTCTGAGGAAGTCATGGAGGGCCACACCAAGAAATAAAGTATTACAAGTCATCTGACTGTTGGTTCTGGCATGCAGTATACACAGGGGTTGACTTAGTGAGGCAGATCGCTTGAGAGGTTCTGCAGCAGATTATAATACTCAGTACAGCTGCTTCAGAACCCCTTTGAGAAAAGAAAAATAAACAGTGGTTGCAACAAGGTCTCTGCCTAAGCTGCTGCATAACCTCTTTTACAAGGTGAAGGAGGAGCTTTATTGGCATCCAACTAAATGTATTGATTATAATAGATGGCAATGAGACAAAATGTGTGGTGTGTGATTATCATTATTTGTAAATAGAGAATTGTTACATTAACACTTCATTACATAGGATGTATACAGCGATGTTTATAATGCAGGACTATAGCAAAGCTCTGCAGCACAGACCCTTTATAGATGAGGCTATGGATGGTGAAAAGGTTGAGCAGTTCTCCCCATGTCGACTATACATCTCTACACGGCCATAGACAGCAGCGTGTTCTGTTGTCAGACCCCCGGGGCTGCAGTATGCGGTGCGCTGAATGCATTCATTAATGTGTAATGTGCTTACAAAGCCTTGAAAATACCTCAACCTGCGTTTAACCCTTCCCTGCCACACGCAGCAGCATTATGCAATGCATAGACATGCTGAGACATAATACATCACAGAAGCCTATTAAAAAAAGGATTCCATATACAGCAGATGTAATGACAAGTTATGTCATTTCCAGTTTAATTTCTGTATGGGTTTCATCAAACTTGCCAATTTCGGTAGGACTTGCCGACCATCTTAAGTATTTGATGGCCTTCTGACTACACCAATGGCGAAAAGGATCAGGCAATTTAAATTCAGCTGCCCAATCTTCTTACTCTTAGGGAGATAAGCCTCTGCCAGATTTGTCCGGTAGAGCAGACAGGGAATGAATACAGCCGGTGCTGCAACCTCATTGTGCAATAGTAAACTGTAAAATGAGATGTTCTGCTGCAGCTCTGGGAGGGGAACTGGCAGGAGTGCTGTGGACGAATAGTAGGGAGGGTGGGAAGGCTGTGATGAAGGGCTGAGAGAACCTAATGCTTTCTAAGAATTGCAGCTGCTCTACCAGCAAGTAAAAACTAGGAAGTACAGGACTATGAACCCCTAAATTTTTAAGTTTCAGAACTGGGGTAGACAGGTATATACTTCTGCAGCATTTTTTTATGTTTTCTACCTGACGTTGGAGTACCCCTTTAAAATGCAGCGAAAACTGAATGAGATCGCTGTCAGCTGACAGCTATCTTATGTGTATGGCCAGCTTCAGAGGACCTAAAGGCGACTCCGCCACATATATCCTGCCTATTAAAAATTAAGGGATGTGCTTCATTTTGCATTATCACTCTACAGTTTCTACATAGAATTATTCTACGTAACCAGTTGGGTCACTTACTTATTCTTGACATGATTACACAGGAACTAGGCAGATTTGCCATTGAGTATAGTCAGAGTGACCCCCTAAGGGGAGAAGCTGTAGGGGAAACTTAATTGGTCGTCACTAAGATTTTCCAGAAATGGATATTGACCAGAACAACTGCTTTATAGAATTATGGAGATTTGAGGATTCTAATACCGTATACAATTCTAATATATTTCAGTCTTGTGTTATCGTTATTCAGTCCATTCTGTTTTTATCTCCACAGATTTACGCAGGATGACAGCTGGATTCATGGGAATGGCCGTGGCCATCATTCTGTTCGGCTGGGTCATCGGAGTGCTGGGCTGCTGCTGGGATAGGGGGCTCATGCAATATGTTGCTGGTCTGCTCTTCCTCATGGGAGGTACGTTGGCTCAACACCTATAACCTAATAGGCAGGGGTGGTCTCCGCTTTAAATGGCTCCCTGCTCCGACTGAAGAAGGCAACATCTCAACACATATGCAGTCCATCCCTGCAGTCTCCCCACTACCAGTTACGGTAGGGGGGCGGGAGTGGCGGCAATTCAGTTATTGCTCCAAATAGTTAAAGATCTGGACACATCTCTGGGAGGAAATGAATAACGTAGTTGTACTTCTAAAGCCTTCTTGTTTATATGCTTAAAAGGGTACTCCGCCCCTAGACTTATCCTCAAAGGATAGGGGATAAGTTGTCTGATAGCAGGGGATCGCAGATGACTGGCGATGTGGGACAGAGGCTTGTGATGTCACGGCCACGACCCCTAAATGCAAGTCTATTGGAGGGGGCGTGACATCACGCCCCCTCCCATAGACTTGCATTGAAGGGGCATGGCCATGCCGTCACGAGTGGGGCGTGGCCGTGACGTCACGAGCCTCCGGCTCTGCACCCAATGCTCTATAGGAACACTAGGTGCAGCAGGGAGAGCTTGGTAGTCCCCAGCGGCGGGACCCCCGCGATCAGACATCTTATCCCCTATGCTTTGGATAGAGGATATGATGTCTAGGGGAGGAGTATCCCTTTAAAACAGTACTGAGAGTATTCATAGTGACATCCATAGTGCCATCTATTCTGTATTGTAAGGTGAACCCTATAAGGCCACATGGGGTCCATCATGCCACACTCATTGTATTGTCTTTATTTCCATGCAAGATTTGTCTTTTAATAAGATTAGGGACATACTGAACCCTATAGGCAAGAAAGGGCACCACTTCAGTTGAATGCCTCTGTAGGTAAAGAAGAGGACACCAACCAAATTAAAGTGCTTTCATGTACCTTATAGATGGTCCACCACCCCATAGAAAGGTATTGACAATATAATGATCTCTCCTTCCATGATATGAGTCAAATTGGAGCATCACTGATATTCTGCAAGTTATGGTGTGGTGGACCCTTATGGCTGACAGTTTATACCACAGTGGCCTCAGAGGTGAAAGGAACATTGTTTGGTGTCAGATTGAATAAAACTTAAAACACATTGGCTCTGAATTACTATTGTAAACCCGACATGTTTTGTTGGGTTGTGTGCCAATTGAAATTGAAAAAAACCAGACCAACTATCCATTTTACTGAGAAAGCCCGACAGATCAGAGCATTTGTAAAAAAAAAAAAAAAAAGCAAAGTGTAGGGAAAGTGGAAAATGTAGTGAAACCTTAGTAAATACCGTGGAAAAAAACACTGTAGGGAATTAAAACCCACAAAGAAAACTACACAACACTCAACACTAAATTAGGGCCATTGTCTGTGTCCCAATGTACTTTGATATTATTATTAGACTAAAGCAGAATGTCTTAGAAAAACTATTGGCGATGGCGTTTTCTAATACTCTCTGTTTAATGTTTTCCCACAGGGACTTTCTGTATTATTTCACTGTGCACTTGTGTAGCGGGGATCAACTTTGAGCTCTCCCGTTACCCTCGATTCCTGTACGGGCTACCTGATGACATCAGCCATGGTTATGGATGGTCCATGTTCTGTGCCTGGGGGGGCTTGGGCCTAACGTTAATCTCAGGCTTCTTCTGCACATTAGCACCTTCAGTACAGCCCGTCCTGAGGACCAACTGCCCCAAAACACGTCCTGAGAATGGAACAGTGTGCTAAAAACCCTCTACAGAGCACAAATGGAAAAAAAAGAGAGATGGGCCATCCTACCTTATACTAATGCCTGAACTACAGATATCAACTTGTCACCCATCTCATTCATTACAAGGTGGCCATATTTGGATGCCACTAAAGGGTGATGTTGGCATTGGAGAGTCAATGGAAACTTTAGCTCTTCACGATGGTAGAGTCCTTGTCAAGGACTATGTATATATCTCATTCACCAACACTTTTGTTTTCTTGGACCGTATACTAGATATCAAGGGAAACTTTTATCATGATGACCTTCCTTGTTTGTCACAATGTTTTATTTAACATCTACATGTTGTCACTAGACTAACAAGAGGAACATAGACCACCTTGATAGGACACCTTCTAAAAAGGACTACCCTCTGGGAACTAACATGGAAATAATTTGAAAGACACACCCACCTGCCGTTGACTCGGTTTACTTAGAAAACATTTCCAAAATGTATTTTTGAATTTGACAAACCTAAAAAAACTAAAAACAACTACTAACCACATCTCCCACATCGACTTATGGAATGAAAATGACCCCAACTTGTTGTTTTCCATTAATGATGACAGTGAAGTCTGTGAACATGTGGCAAAAAAAAATGAAGAAAGCATAAGCCGATTCCTGCTCGCTCAGTTGTGGAGTCTCTGCTGCCTTAGCACGTGCCTGGTCTATAGGATGGACTCAAACCAATGGCAGAAACACAAGGCCTAATGTAAAATACTTTTCTCTCTGTGCCAGTCCTTTACACTTCATTACAACTTTTTGGGAGAAGTCATTCTTTTTTTTTTATATTTTGTTTTAATTTTTTTTTTCATAGGAATTTAAAAAAACAAAAAAAAAAAGAGTCCAATTCTATTGTCACATTGAGTTTCAATGGATAAAATATATGACTGTACAAGGGGATTAGGAAACGTTTATCGTGTTGGGGTTACAAGTCATAGGGATTATTAACAGTTATGGATGTAATGCCAATGGTTTGACCACTAGTTCACTGAGTACTCAAACTTGGCCTAAAATATCAAAAAAATCCATTATAAAATAACTGTTTTCTTGTAATTTACTTTTCTACAATGTTGGATCCCAGGTTTATCTTTTTGTTTGATGTAAGATATCATACCTTCCATTTACAGAGCAGCGGAAGCCAGCGCAAAATAAGCAGGCCCTTCCCCCAAGTATTCTGCATCCAAAACACTGCAGCTTTCTGTATAGGGATTATGAAACTTGCAATATCCAGATTTCTGCCTTCTATTGTAAAGGAATCGTGTCTCTGTAGCAATAAGGGTTAAGTATTTTGTTGAGAGGTACAACGTTGCTTCAACAAAGAAGGAAGACTGAAATGACAAGCAACTTAGATGATCTTAGATGGGGCAGCTCAAAATATTTAAAAAAATATTAATTGTTGATAAAACTTCTACAATAGCACAAGAACCGCTAAGCCATTACTTCAGGATGGTTTAGGAATTTGGTTACAATAATGATATCATCACCAGCAGAAATAGATGAAAAAAATCTTTGGGACATAACAATATATGGTAAAAATATCCTACCTGTTGACATTTTTTTTTTATAGAAGTGACATCTATGTGGGACCTTGATGGACCACATTGCAACCGATCAATCAACCATGTGATGATTTATACGAGCAATCCCACCAACAATCCGCCAAATTAAACTGGCAAACAGTCATCTGTGGGATCGTACATATGATCCATCCCACCAGCTACATGCCAGGCTAAACTGGCAAATCACTGGCAAATGATTGGCCTATCATGCCATATACTTGCTTTCAATGCTTCCGATTAAATTTTTGGCACATATTAGTCTGCTGTCAGCCATCAGAAATGATAGCGTACAATTTATAAATGGTGGGTTGCAAAAATTGGCCATTTTGGCTGAACATTATCTTGTGTATGGCCTGCTTAAAGGGGAACTTCGGTACTTAAAGGAGTACTCCGGCACGCACTTTTCTCATTTTATCCCATCCGGGCTGCAAAATAAAAGAAAACAAACTTTCTCTTACTTGCCAACGAGCCCCCGGAGCTCCGGTACACTCCGGTACAGGTGTTCGGTCCCCGGGCTGTATTCTTCTTACTTCCTGTTAGCCCGGCACGTCACACGGAGCTTCAGCCTATCACCGGCTACAGCAATGTCCCGCCTCGGCTGGTGATAGGCTGAAGCTCCGTGTAACGTGCCGGGCTAACAGGAAGTAAGAAGAATACAGCCCGGGGACCAAACAACTGTACCGGAGTGTACCGGAGCTCCGGAGGCTCGTTGGCAGGTAAGAGAAAGTGTGTTTTCTTTTATTTTGCAGCCCGGACGGGATAAAATGAGAAAAGTGCATGCCGGAGTACTCCTTTAACAACACAGGATAGTGGATAAATGTCTGATCACGGGGGGTCTGATCGCTGGGACCCCCGCAATCTCCTGCCCAGCGCCCCGGCTCTGTGCACGGAGCTGTGTTGACCAGCGCAAGAAGTGATGGCCGACACGCCCCCTCCTTGTATCTCTATAGAAGAGCCGGAGATACGCAAGTGCTGTATCTCCGGCTCTCCCACAGAGATGCATGGAGGGGGCAGCTTAGTGCACAGATCGGTGGAAGCTACGTGCATAGCGAGAGCTGGGCACCCAGCGGTCGGACGCCCTACGATTAGACACTTATCCCCTATCCTGTGGATAGGGGATAAGTTGTTAAGTACTGGAGTTTTCCTTCAAGGCAGGTTTAAGTTATGGTAGAAAACATAAGGGATCTATAATGCGATGGCTCCCTGACTTATAATTGGGTCTGTTCGGATTCCAGTATTTGAAGGCTCTTAATGTGATTTATACATCTCTGCCATCAACCTACCTGTGGGTGTTAAGGAGAATGTGCCCGATATCCCAGGATCCTAGGGGACCCAATTTATAACACTGTGTGTAATCCTTTAGGAGTAACATTCCCAATATTCCCAACATTTCCATCAGACAAAAATTGTTAAGATTCCTACATAAAAGCTGCAGTGTTAATGGCAAAGGGGAAGGGTACCACAAGGGGTACGGTTGTTTGTCATACTGTCCTTGAATGTACTTATATTGTAGCAAGACTTAAATGGCCTACATACTCGGCTGATTAATTATCTCCAAATGTAATAAAGATCACTTATAAACTCAGTAACACTTCACGTTTCCAGAGAATGATGCACACAGGTCCATTCCGCTGCACTAATACGTTCTCCCAGGAAGATTAGTTGAACATAGTAAATCTTTCGCGAGAAGCAAAAGAACCTTAAAAACACATTTAAGGAGGGCCCTGAGGAGCTTGTTATTCCTATCAAAATGTGATCAGCAACAAACTCCCTTAAATCTTCCCTATCTCTAATTACTTATCCAGGACCTCGAGTCCATAAATAACAGGGGCACAATTAGAAGAATCACAGTCGTACAGATCAGCTACAGGAACAGGGCTGCTATTAAAATTTGGACTTTCCAAGGATCCTATACAGTATGTAAAATTGGATATTCAAACATCTCCAAACTTTTTGTAAAAAGTTTAAATATAAACTCAAGGATAGGTGAGTAATGGTGAAAAGGGGAACCCTCCAAGGCCTAGCATATTGGGCGTATCTTAAAAGGGCACCAATATCCCATAAGCACCACAGTGCTGGGAAATAAAATAGAAAATATGTAGGTTAGGCAACCCAATTACAAAGAACTCCTTATTCGGGAAAGAGGGCATGTGGTAGTATCAACCAGTTCCAGGAGGTCAATTTTGATTGGATCTAGGAAGCCCTTACAGGCTTATTGGTGCCCATACACATTAGACAAAGCTGGTCATACAATTTCAGAAGGATTCTCAATGAACTAATATGTTTGGGGTTCACCTGACTCTCCCTCAAAGACAAAATCATGTTTAACTCATGGTAATGGGGGAGGGGGGGGGGGGAGGGAACTGAAGAAATAGCAGTCTGGCCAACTTCTATATATAGCAAATGTTCAGAATAGTCCACAAACGGCACTGCTGCTTTTTTACTTGCGGTTCGCACCTCGGACATCCGAACCCCACACATATAAAGTCCAGAATTTACCTTAGGAGGGGCTCTATCCTGGCATAAAAACATCATAAAAGGCAATAAAATCATGGCACTCTCTCGTAAAGGTAACTTGATTTATTAAAACATCATCCGATAAGGAAGGCAACAAGGATGGTCCTTTCATGCCACGCAGGGCTCTTAATCGTGACCTCTCATCCTTGTTGCCTTCCTTACCGGATGATGTTTTAATAGTTCAAGTTACCTTTAGGGGAGAGTGCCATTGTTTTATTGCCTTTATTGCTAACTTCTATATACATGCCTGATGCCTTCTTCAAATCTGTAGGAGCTATCAGACTCTTCCCTTCCCTTGAGCATTTGGGTAAATAAGGTGAAAGTATGGAGGAATGGGCATGAAGGCAAACCATCTTAAAAATGGCAACTATCCGGTTCCCCCAATCTCCAAAAATTTAGCAAAATTGGCTATTAGTTACTTCAAGCATATCACCAACCATCTTCCTATGATGTCAGGAGTGAGAGTGAAGATGACCATACATTTCAAACACAGTTACCAACCCCCCCCCCATCTGATGTGGCCAAGCACCATCTGCTTCCTGGAGAGAGTCAGGAGAAACACATAAGAGGGACCTGCCAAAGATCATCAGTCTTGGTCAACATTAACCTAATGAGTATGACCAACTTAACAAGGAGTCCTTGGTGGTCCTTTGGTTGTGCAAAAGTGAAGATCCATACTACTAGACAAAATTATGTTGAACCTTAAAATGGGTATATCCTTAAAACTCAGTATTCAAAAAAAATGGTTTAAGCTTTCATGACTGTTTTTTTTTTTTTTTTTTTTTTTTTGCAGTACTATGCAATTAAAAGTTTAAATTAAAGGGGTACTCCAGTGGAATATATATATATATATATATATATATATATATATATATATATATATATATTTTTTTTTTTTTTTTTAACTGGTGCCAGAAAGTTAAACAGATTTGTAAATGACTTCACCCTTCCTGTACTTTTTAGCAGCTGTATGCTACAGGAAATTCTTTCCTTTTTGAATTTCTTTTTTGTCTTGTCCACAGTGCTCACTGCTGACACCTGATGCCCGTATCAGGAACTGTCCAGAGCAGGAGAAAATCCCCATAGCAAACCTATGCTGCTCTGGACAGTTCCTGACACGGACAGAGGTGTCAGTAGAGAGCACTGTGGACAAGACAAAAAAAGAAACTCAAAAAGAAAAGAGTTTCCTCTGTAGCATACAGCTGCTAAAAAGTACTAGAAGAGTAAAGATTTTTAATAGAAGTAATTTACAAATCTGTTTAACTTTCTGGCACCAGTTGATTTAAAAAAAAAAAAAAAATGTTTTCCACCGGAGTACCCTTTTAAATACTCAATACTGTATCTCAAGCAATCAGCACAAAGATTAAAAAACTCCTGAAACATGAGCCAAACAAAAAATATTGATGAAATTGATGGACCGTGAAGTCTGTATGTAAGCTGGGATACAGACTACAATCCAACAGAAATAATGCGCAGCAGGGTCGAAAATATGGCCAAGTTAATGTGGTCGATCTAAAATATAGTCAATACAAGATAAAAGAAAACCTGAATAAAAAAGTTTCAGGAAGACTCATCCCAACCCAAATCATAATCCCCATCCTAAGTAATAAATTATTTTTCGTGGCCCCATACGCTATCATGTGATAATATAATCCCCTACTGGACTGTTAATTACCACCAGTGTAGACTCTACAGCCATTATTGATCAACCCACTTTGGCTAAAAGGGGTACTCCGTCCCTAGACATCTTATCCCCAATCCAAAGGATACGGGATAAGATGTCTGATCGCAGGCGTCACGCCGCTGGGGAACCCCACAATCTCCCTGCTGCACCTGGCGCTCGTTTACGCCCCCTCCCATTAACTTGCATTGAGGAGGCGTGGCCGTGACATCACCAGCGGGGTGTGGCCCTGGTGTCACGGGCCTCTGGCGCTGCACCCGACGCTCTAAACAAACGCTGGGTGCATCAGGGAGATCCTTTGGATAGGGGATAAGATGTCTAGGGGCATAGTACCCCTATAACTGTAGTGTGTTCCAGTGTATACATCAAAATTACATCATATTATGATCTAATAATACCAACCTGCCATCCCATTGAAGCCCTTACTGACCACAGACTGACTGGGCCATTGGTTTACAGGTGATAACAATCTTACTATAGACCCTTCACCACCACATACCCTAGTAATTGAGCTCAAGTCTTTGAAACCATTTGTCACATAATGGGCCAGTCTACAGAAGACTTATACCGTCTCGATCAGGACCCCTTACTTGACTGCCGATCTTCATTGCCAGACTTTCCAATGGTCATGAAAGGCAAAATCACTTGCCCATAAACGTTAGAACATGTCTTTTCCAGACATATTTTTGACTGTATCAGAGACCTTTTTTTGGAAATACTTGTACAATGAATAGTTCAGGAGGCACTGACACATACGAGTAAAAAAATATTGTAAGGTTATACCCCATCTATTCGTGATTACCAGTCATTCTTGGGCTTGGGGTTATAGAGGTAGAAAGGCCCGAAAGGACCTGATGCCACCCAAAAAAAGACGCAAGTATTATAAATTGTACATGGTAGGCAAAAGCCCTTTTACCGGTTATGTATTGGGATCCAGAAGCTTTGGGGTCCATAGCCCCCTGGATAT
Organism: Hyla sarda; assembly: GCF_029499605.1. Classification (NCBI taxonomy): domain Eukaryota; kingdom Metazoa; phylum Chordata; class Amphibia; order Anura; family Hylidae; genus Hyla; species Hyla sarda. The sequence goes on from NC_079192.1 coordinate 414,232,501, forward strand.
GTTGGTTGAATGTCCAACTGTATGTAATCCAGATGTTTTATGATGGCTAAAGTGTTGTGGCCCGCAAAATGGCCCACATTGTTAAGCACATTGTTAAAAGGGTACTCCACTGGAAAACATTTTTGTTTCATTAACTGGTGCCATAAAGTAAAACAGATTTGTAAATAACTTCTCTTAAAAAATCTTAATCCTTCCAGTACTTATCAGCTGCTGTATGATCCACAGTAAGTTCTTTTCTTTTTGAATTTCCTTTATGTCTGACCACAGTGCTCTCTGCTGACACCTCTGTCCATTTTAGGAACTGTCCGGAGTAGGAGCAAATCGCCATAGCAAACCTCTCCTGCTCTGGACAGTTCCTGACTTGGACAGAGGTGTCAGCAGAGAGCACTGTGGTCAGACATAAAGGGAATTCAAAAAGAAAAGAACTTACTGTGGTCAGACTGGAAAGAACTACACAACTTCCTGTGGAGCATACAGCAGCTGATAAGTACTGGAATGATTAAGATTTTTTAATAGAAGTAATTAACAAATCTGTTAAAAAAAAACATTTTTTTAAATGTTTTCCAGCGGAGTATCCCTTTCAAAAACAGCGCTACACCTATCCACAGGTTGTGTCTGGTATTGCAGCTTAGCTCCATTGAAGTCAACCTGAAATCAGAATGGGCTGGTTTTGGAAGAAAGAAACTCTGTTTTTCTAATTCTCTACCACCCCTTTAATAAGAATAACCCGGTGCGACAGCCCTTCACCGCATTGTTTTAATTTGGCTTTTTTAAGAGCTCTGCAGAAGCGTGTAGATTTCGTTTTCTAACAAGACGCCCTTACGTTAATTGCGCCGCTACGGTCAACTTACCCCTTTTCTGCTTACCTTACACCTTTTTGCCAGCTTGTGGCTTAATAAAACACAAGGGAGAACATCATCTGAAATTAAAATACGGTAAACAGAAAACACAAGACGTTGCTGTCACTTTCCGCTGACTTGGCAGGGCTAGGCGGAGAACTGAAGACTGTTAAAGCTTTTTTTCGCTCTGGGTTATACAGTGCCTCTAACATAGTCCGGTGCTACATGGACCAGTCCGATTGTAATTTGGGCCTTCTGTGCTCCACTATGCACTGGGATGGAGGGTGCGAAAACATTTCGGGTACTGAATGATATTAATTTAGCTTGATTCCATTTTGTCAGTTTATCTCCTCCTCTAAAGAGCATTTCCTTCCCTATGAATTCTTAGCAGTCTAATATATTGTAAAGGAGCAGAGAGAATACCACTAAATAAGTGGCCGATTTACCATTAGACAGGCCATCCCAAGACTAAAACTTATCCTTTATCTGCAGGATCAGTGTACCTAGCTGATCAGTGGGGGTCCGAATGCTGGGACTCCCGTCAATCACGAGACCAGAGGTCAGCTATCCCCGGAATGAATGGTGCAGTAGTACTCAGGTTCAGTCACTGCTCTATTTAGGCGGTATGACCAAAAATGTGTATCACAGTATTTTTCTAAATTATGGCGGTTCCACGGTATTTGACGGTATTTTTTTCCCCAGTCATTACCCCCTTACCCCCCCCCCCTCTCGAATGAATTATCAGCCGCAGTGCTCTGGGGAACTAATCATATTTGACCCGCGGGCGCTGTCCTGCTTTTACTCCCCTCCACCGAATGAATGAACTATCAGCCGCAGCGCTGTCCCCACATCGGGGGACTAGTCATGTTACCCGCAGACGCTGATCTCTTCTTCCTGTGAGCAGCGGCGTTGGAAATGAATGAGTTGTGATAATTCATTCGAGGAGGGAGGGGCCCGACCGGTATTGCGGTATAGGGAAAAATTCATATTGTACAGAAAAAATTCACCGGTATTCGGTATGAACCGGTATATCGCCCAGCATTAGCTCCATTTACTGTTTATGAGACTTCTTAATATTTTTGAGCTCACAAAAACAATGAATGGAGTGGTGGCCAATGATGAGCACAGCCACTACATTCATTCCGGGGACAATTGAACTCCATTCCCATGTTCAGTTGAAGCCCTAGTGGTCGGACCCCTACCGATACAGTGTAATCCTGGAATAACCCCTTTTTATTTGCTAAACACTACAGGGCCACTACAGGGAAAATGTAGCATTACATGCCTAATATTGAAGTGAATGGCCCCACATGTATAGGCTCTCCCTCTATACAATCGAAATGTCCCAAGAGGAGAACACCTTAAAGGGGTACTCCGCTGCTCAGCAATTGGAACTAACTGTTCCAAACGCTGGAGTCGGTGCCGGGAGCTCTTTACATCATAGCCCGGCCCGTTCATAATGTCATGCACCACCCCCTCAATGCAAGTCTATGGGAGGGGGTGTGACAGCCGTCACGACCCCTCCCATGGCCTTGCATTGAGGGGGTGTGGTGTGACATCATGAGGGGGCGTGGCTATGACATCACATGCTCCTGGCGCCGGCTCCAGCGTTTGGAACAGTTTGTTCCAAATGCTGAGCAGCGGAGTACCCCTTTAAGAAGTTAGAAAGTTTGATGGACCACCCCTGTGGAAGCTGTGTCCATATCAGTTGTCAACCAGTTTACCAAGATATAGATCAACACCAGACCAAGAAATCATGAATTTCTCAAAATAAACTCAACAATTCTAAAAATTAGAACAGACAACAAGTGGAGATGGTTCCCATTCAAACCAATCAGTTCCAAGTATGGGTAACCGCTCCACTTTTTGTCCACACCACCATTACTTTCCATACACGAGACCTTATAGTTGGCATACATTGGCTAAAGCTAAAAAGTCATAGTCAGGGATGACCAATAACCAAAGCCTATGTCAACTAAACCACTGACAAAATCTGGTGCCATAAAATAAGCATGATACCCCAATATTAATCCCCGCCCTGGTGATCTGCCCTCTGTTTTTTGCCCATTATTTCCATGTGGGTCCTGATGTGAGAGTGTTTTTGTACAAATAATGTATGTACAGATGTAAAAAAAAAAAAAATATGAAATAAATAAAAAAGCAAAATACATAAACTTAACCTATGATGAAGGGGAGTGGGAAGACATCGTAGGTCAAAACTTTTTGGTGTCTTATGGTTGAACTGAAAAACCAATTAAGGTGCTTGAAGATGTATACCGTATGGGTAGTGCCGGCAATCTATGTTGAACATTGGGACATGCTTGATTGTTTGGCCTATAAAGATGCAGCCATTGGTACCTATTAAGCCATAAACATTGTATCACAATGACTCTGTTTATATAGAATACTGCCAAAAGTGACAGATCTAAATTGGGATTATCTTAAGGCATCCTGATCAGCGTTTGGAACAAAATGTTCCGAACGCTTAGAGCCGGCGGCGGGAGCTTGTGATGTCATAACCACGCCCTCATGACATCATGCCCCGCCCCCTCAATACAAGTCTATGGGAGGGGGCGTGACAGCCGTCACGCCACCCCCTCCCATAGACTTGCATTGAGGGGGTGGGGCGTGATGTCATGAGGGGTGGGGCTATGACATCACGAGCTCCCGGCGCCGGCTCTAAGCTTTTGGAACATTTTGTTCCAAACGCTGAGCAGTGGAGTACCTCTTTAAGTAAATTATTTATATAAAGGGCCATCTAAAATGTTTCCAAATACATATAAATGAGTTAAAGCTAGGGTGGGATGGAGGGTCTGCCTCCAAGGTATTTAAATACATGGCTAAGGCTATAACGCTTATTGCTTTTATTAGTTTATGGCACTTTGTAGGGTATATTTTAGTATGTGGGAGTGACGTCCTTATGCCCTATCATGCCGAGTGATATGATAATAATAGTTTGATTGAGACTTTCTTAGGAAACCAAATTTAAGGAAAAACTCTCCCTCCTAAAAACTTAAAGGGGTATTCTGGCCAAATGCATCTTATCCCCTATCCAAAAGATAAGGGATTAGATGTCTGATCACGGGGGACCTGACACTGGGACCCTCCGCGATCTCTGTGCAGCAATGCATTCTATGTGGGGCTGCTTCTCCAGTCTTGGAAACTTCACGTCACACCCCCTCATGTCGTCACGCCATACCCCCTCCATTCATGTCTACAGCCGTCATGCCCCCTCCCATAGACATGAATGGAGGGGGAGTGGCATGAGGTCACGAGAGGGCGTGGTGTGATGTCACGCCTCCAGTCCCGGAAACACAGAAGTTTCCGAGACTGGAGAAGCAGCCCCGCATAGAATGCATTGCTGCACAGAGATCGTGGGGGGTCCCAGCGGTGGGTCCCCGTGATCAGCCATCTTATCCCCTATTCTTAAATATTGTGGATTTAAACAACCTCAGAGGTCTCTGCTTCTCTTTCGGCAATTACACAGTCTTCCTATAAATGTAGAGTATGGAGATTGTGTTTCTTGCCCCCAGCTGGCGGTTTTCACTTTTGGATGATGAGCAAGACGTTGGATGGGGTGACACCTACATGAGATGATTACTTCCCACCTTGGGGTTGTCAACACCCCTATAACAATGTTACCGGGCACCTTTACCACAACCATGTATTACATAGCTACCTATTGATTTCAGTGGCCATTATAATAAAGTTTTGCAGTAGAAACACTTCAGAGATAACAGTTGATCGTAAGGCGGCGTTGTCCATAACGACCAATAGGTTCCCAATTTTCATTTTGAGATCAAAGCAACAATTTTATTGGTTGTTATGGTCAACGAATAATAAGGGGGAGTCTGGGGCAATTCTTGGTCCACCCCCTCCCCTATATTAGCTAAAATGAGCCTCAATGACTAGTAGCAGCATAGGTACTGACAGGATAACCCCCCCCCCCATGCTTAGTTATCAGAAGGGACTTTCAATTTGATGAACCAAGATTTAGAAGCTCCCCATCTCCCATTGACTGATGACATCATTAATGTCAGAACTAAATAATATTGCTTTAATATTTCTAGCTGGAGCGTGTATCACCCTTTAGTCACTGATTTATACTGTTGTTTTTCCTCCGTTGCCTGATTTAGTCACTGAGTAATTTGCTTCATGGTACAGTATTATCATAATATCGGTGACTCACAAAAATATATGTATTTTCTACCCCGAAGACTAAAGAGGTGTCATTACAGTAATAAACACAATGGAAACTGGCGATAGTTTTATTATCTACTTTACTGTGTACCTTTATATTTCTTCACTGTAATGAGGTCCACAAGTATAGATATATATCATTTTTGTAAGCTAAATAGGTCCAACATTCTGTGCCGATTATTTTTTTTTATATATATATCCTTATGTCGATTATTGAAATGTTTCTAGTACAAAGCTCCAAATCGCCTCCAAAGAGATTGAGTTACATGATAAAATTCTGTATGACTGCAACCACTACTACGGGCAGCTTAGGGGATATTATTTCACACATTGAATCCCATACTAAAACTGTTGTGAGTTCTGAAGCTGGCCGTACACGTGAGATGTGTCGGTCGAAACCACTGATTTTAGTGGAACCGACCAACCATGTATCTTGTATAATGGCTCACGACTTTCCTCTTGATGGCAGATGTTTGAGGAATGAAGGGTTAAGCATGTCAGATATCAACTGTTCTCAGTCAAAGACACCAATTTCAGTGGAACCGGCCAACCATCTAATGTAAATGGAGTCTTTCGACTCTCCTCTTGATGGCAGATGTTGGCAGAATGAAGGGTTAAGCATGTGGGATTTCAACTGGTCTCTGCCACCAATTTAGTGGAACCGGCCAACCATCTCATGTGTATGGGGCTCTCAACTCTCTCCTTGATGGCAGATGTTGGAGGAAAGAAGGGTTGAACATGTCAGATTTTAAAGAGTAACTCCGGTGGAAAAGAGTAGAAAGCAAAAGTTTTCAAATCAACTGGTGCCTGAAAGTTGAACAGATTTGTAAATGACTTCTATTAAAAAAATCTTATTCCTAACAGTACTTATTATCTGCTGTATAAAACAGAGACATTTGTGAATTTCTTTTCTGTCTGACCACAGTGCTCTCTGCTGACACCCCTGTCCATGCCAGGAACTGTCCAGATTAGATTCATATCCCCATAGCAAACCTCTCCTGCTCTGGACAGTTCCTGACACGGACAGAGGTGTCAGCAGAGAGCACTGTTGTCAGACAGAAAAGAACTTCCCAAATTTCTATGTAGTATATATGTAGTAAACAGCAGCTGATAAGTACTGGAAGGGTTAAATAGAAGTGACTTACAAATCTATTTAACTTTCTTGCACCAGCTGATTTGAAAATATATTTTTCCACCGGAGTTCCCCTTTCACTATTCTCTATTCAAGCACTGCCAAGGCGGTGTAATGAAGAAAACTGTGTCCCTGAAGCAGAATGTGACCCTCCACACAGGGACACACTTCTGCTTTACAGCCACAGAGGGACTCACTCCCGTACCCCTAACCTCTAATCCTAACCCCTATCCAGAATCTTAACACTTACCCCTAATCTTAACCATTTATCTTAACCCTAACCCCTAATCCTTAGTACCTGTGTACCCTAACCCTAACCCCTGATCCTAACCCTTACCCCTAACCATAACCCCTAATCCTAACCTTTACCCCTAATTCTAAACCCTTACAGCGATCCGCACTGAGAAGGGCTAATAGCGCTGAGCTCACGGGTCACAGTTCTTTTCACTTCACCGGCCAACCATTAATGTATATGGGGGCTCTTGACTCTCCTCTTGATGGCAAATGATGGAAGAATGAAGGGTTGAGCATGTCGAATATTTACTGTTCTCTTTCAAAGCCACCAATTCAAGGGTAAAGTTGAGATCCAATGTATATGGGGATCTCAACTTTGCCCTTGATGTTGAAGGAAAGAAGGGTTGAGCATGTTGGATTTCAACTGTTCTTGGTCAACGCCACCAATTTCAGTGGAGTCAACAACCATCTAATGTATATGGGGCTCTCGACTCTCCCCTTGATGACAGATGTTAAAGGAATGAAGGGTTGAGCATGTCAGATTTCCACAGAATCTGGCAGTGCCCTTCATTCAGAACACATGGACGCTCAGAAAAGCCGAGCATGTATGTATTTGGGGAGATCGGGAGAGATATCTGTCAGCTGAAAGGGCATTAGACCGACAGCTATCTTATGTCTATGTCCAACTTTTTAGTGGTGACTTCAGAAACACAAATTGTATTACATTATGTCAGGCAGAGTATTTGGGCCTGTGTTTGGAGAAAATAGGGTTATGCTATAAAGAAATGAATCAGCTCAGAATTTTGGACCTATAAATGGTATGATAATAAAAGGTGGAGATTTTCATTAAGATCCAAAGTCATCGAGAAAACTGCAGTCACTTTTATGTTTTCTAATGTACTGAAGCCCAGGCTGACTACTATACTCATCCATATATCTGGGTGATAACCATTTCACTACATGTAGCTGCATTATGGTAGTGGTCCAAGGAAATTCTACCTGCTGTACAACACACTGCCTCTACATGTTACACAGGATTGTCAGATTTAGTCAGATAGTAAAAGCATGACAAGACTGCACATGAAATCTTGCTACTTCAGGGAAAAAAACAAGCAAAACATGAGGGAACAAGGACAGAAACATGACAGATATATGAACAGAGAGGGAGACTTACAGGTGACATTGTGTTATTATAATAATAACTATATTTAGATAGAATACAATAACAGTATAGGAGAGTGAGATAAAGGAAATGGTAACGCAGGGGTGGATACATTGTCAGAAGAGGGTGTGTCTTATTTATAATACCCGCCCCTGAGGTCTAGGAAGCAGAAGTTGCACAATAATGGTATTACATGGCTGCATCTTTTATGGAAGTGATGGCTTCACGGCAGCTGGACATCTGTCTGATCAATAATCAATCAATTTGTTCATGAGAAAATAAAATACAAATTATTAAATTGTCAGTTGTGGAATGTAAACTGATTAAACGAACAACCAACAAATCTTAATAAACAATGTTGTGTGTCTGCTGTGCTCTTTTTATTGGTGTATACAGGTGTCATATGCCACCCCATGGGAAGTCCTTATCCTACACAGCAGTGGTCAATCTAACAACAAGGGGGCTGTACTGCAATACCAGACACAGCCCATGGAAAAGAGTGGTGCTGTGTAGTAAAAACAGGAGGTTCTAGTAACAATCTGTCCTTGTGTCAGCATTCCATCACATGATCATAACAGTTTTACCTGCCAAACAACAGACTGCTAGTTCACACTACAAAGTTTTGTCCCAGGTCCCTGTTACTCAGGCAACAGGAGGAATCAGAAAACGGAACAACCTTATTCATCATTTTGCACTTAATTATGATGCTGCCCCCACCATGATAACTGTAGGGATGGTATTGGGCAGGTGATGGGCAGTACCTGGTTTCCTCCAGACATGATGCTGCCCCCACCATGATCACTGTAGGGATGGTATTGGGCAGGTGATGGGTAGTGCCTGGTTTCCTCCAGACACGATGTTGCCCCCACCATGATCACTGTAGGGATGGTATTGGGCAGGTGATGGGCAGTACCTGGTTTCCTCCAGACATGATGCTGCCCCCACCATGATCACTGTAGGGATGGTATTGGGCAGGTGATGGGCAGTACCTGATTTCCTCCAGACATGATGCTGCCCCCACCATGATCACTGTAGGGATGGTATTGGGCAGGTGATGGGCAGTGCCTGGTTTCCTCCAGACATGATGCTGCCCCCACCATGATCACTGTAGGGATGGTATTGGGCAGGTGATGGGCAGTGGTTTCCTCCAGACATGATGCTGCCCCCACCATGATCACTGTAGGGATGGTATTGGGCAGGTGATGGGCAATGCCTGGTTTCCTCCAGACATGATGCTGCCCCCACCATGATCACTGTAGGGATGGTATTGGGCAGGTGATGGGCAATGCCTGGTTTCCTCCAGACATGATGCTGCCCCCACCATGATCACTGTAGGGATGGTATTGGGCAGGTGATGGGCAGTGCCTGGTTTCCTCCAGACATGATGCTGCCCCCACCATGATCACTGTAGGGATGGTATTGGGCAGGTGATGGGCAGTGCCTGGCTTTATCCAAAAATGACGCTTAGCATTGAAGACAGGAAGTTCAATTTTGGTTTCATCACACCAGATAATCTTGTTTCTCCTTTAGGTGCATTTTTTGAAAACTCCAGGCGGATTTCATTTGTTATTACAATAGGAGAGGCTTTGGTCATTCTGCCATAAAGTCCACATTGTGGAGGCTGCAGTGATGGTTGACATTCTGGAAGTTTCTTCCGTCTGCACACAAGATCTTTGGAGCTCAGTCAATGTGACCATTGGCCCATTTTTGCCTTAAAGGGGTACTTTGCCCCTAGACATCTTATCCCCTATCCAAAGGCGACCCCCGCGATCTTGGCTGCGGCACCCCAGACATCCAGTGTACGGAGCGAACTTCGCTCCGTGCCGCATGAATGTAGATGTGGGGCGAAGGCTCGTGACATCACGGCCATGCCCCCTCAATGCAAGTCTATGGGAGGGGGTGTGACGACTGTCACGCACCCTCCGAAAGACTTGCACTGAGGGGACGTGGCCGTGATGTCACGAGTCTCCGGCGCTGCACCCAACACTCTAAACGAATGGCGGGTGCAGCAGGGATAATGCAGGGGTTTGGATAGGGGATAAGATGCCCAGGCTCAGAGTATCCCTTTAAGGACACAGCCAATTTTATTTTTGTGTTTTAATTTTTTCCTCCTTGCCTTCTAAAATCTATAACTCTTTTATATTTTCATTAACAGACCCATATGAGGGCTTGTTTTTTTGCGCAAACAATAGTACTTTATAATGACATTACTCATTTTATCCTAAAATGTATGGTAAACCCCAAAAATATTTTTTGTGTGAGGAAATTTAAACGAAAACCGCAATTTAGCAAATTTCGAGGGGTTCATTTTCACGATGTACACTTTACGGTAAAATGTCATGTTTTCTTTACTCTGTGGGTAAATATGATTAAAATGATACCCATGGTTACATACTTTTCTATTATTGTACTGCTTTTTAAATATCCTAAACCTTTCTTTGCAAAAACAGTACATTTAAAATCTCTAACTTTCTAATTTTTCCGTATACGGGGATATGGGAGGGCTCATTTTTTTCCATCATGAACTGTAGTTTTTTTTAGTACCACCTTTGAGTATATGTGACTTTTTGATTGATTTTTATAAAAAAAAAAATTGCAATGTGATGTGACCAAAAAGAAGACATTTTTTAACTTTTTTATTTTATTTTTTATGCCGTTCACTGTACGGGATTATTAACATTATATTTTTATAGTTCGGACATTTACGCATGCGGCAATACCAAATATGTTTATTATTTAGTTGTGCAACATCTGGAGGTCCGCAGGTTGAAGACCACTGGTATTGGAGGTAATACTTACGTGTCCCCGCCACTCCGGACCCGTCACCGCTGCCCTGGATGTTGCCCTCCATCGCTGCGTTCCCGGGGTGTCCCCGTCGCTCCGGAACGTCTCTGCTGCCCGGTATCCTCACTCTCCGTCGCTGCCTTCACGTCGCTACGCGCGCCACTCCTATTGGATGACGGGACGGCGTGAGCGACGACGTGATGACGACGAAGGAGAGCGCCGGCCATGCAGGGGATCCTGGCACGGAGCAGACACCGAGGAGGCAGGTAAGGTCCCTCCCGGTGTCCTGTAAGCTGTTCGGGATGCCGCGATTTCACCGCGGCGGTCCCGAACAGCCCGACTGAACAGCCGGGTTAGTGTCACTTTCCCTTCAGACACGGCGGTCAGCTTTGATCACCGCGTCTGAAGGGTTAATACAGGGCATGTCCTGTATTAGCCGCGGGTCCCGGCCGTTGATGGCCGCAGGGACTGCCGCGATCGGACAGGGTTTTAATGTGTATTTGCCATATAAGACGCACCAACTTTTCCCCCTCAGTTTTGGGGAAGAAAAAGTGCGTCTTATACATTAGTTCCGAGGAGAGTGCAATACTATGTACAAAAAGTCTTGCAATGCCCATTTACAGCTAATGTTGCACCCACAGAGACACTTAGTGGCAAACAGTACCTGCATAGTGCCATACCAGATAGAGTAGGACTCACATAATATCTACAATCCGAAATCAGGAGGGATCCACCATTTACCGCCTCCTCCATCCCTGGCGGAGAATGAATTCCCGTGCTGGACTGTGCCGGAGTCAGACTACACTCTGCTGGCAGCAGCTGGTAACGCAAATAATGTCTCATTGATATCACTGGGGACCTTCTGGATTCAGTGGCATCATGATGGGGCGCAGGGGGCATCCTTGGCAGTGCCTAAAAGTCCAGAACTGTCCTTCTGGATCTGGGACTCTTGGGATCTGTAGTTTTTCTATAGGGACAATTGAGCAGACGCCCTGGTGTAAGTCATGTGATACTCCTGGATTGAGAGGTTCTTCTAATCTCATGGCATGTAACCTCAGCTCCACAGTAGGGTTGCCCCCTGGCCGGAATTTTGGCCGCCCTGCAGGAATTTTTATAGTAAAAATACCAGCAATGCAATGGGCGGTATTTATCCAACCAATACTCCAACTCCCGGAATGTTGCACCATACACTATACCAGTGTTTCCCAACCAGAGCGCCTCCAGCTGTTGCAAAACTACAACTCCCAGCATGCTCTTCACAGTTCAGGCTCTTCACAAAGCTGTGCAGTACCCCCTGTAGTAGCCATTGGTGGCCACCCATGTTGGTTATTACTCAGCTTTTCCAGACTTCTGAATGGCACAGTAATACAATTCTGTATCAGTGTATTGATACAAAGAGTTACAGTACAGGATCTTCACAAAGCTGTGTGGCAACATCACTGTGGTATCTATTAATGACCATGCTGGTTATCACTCAGCTTTTCCGGACTCCTGAATGGCACAGTAATACATCCCCTGATTCCTTATCAGTGCCCTCTTCACAAACTGTGCATCAACCCCCTGTAGTATCTATTAATGGCCATGCTGGTTATCACTCAGCTTTTTCAGACTCCTGAATGGCACAGAAATACAACACCTGATTCCTTATCAGTTAACTCTTCACAAACTGTGCATCAACCCCCTGTAGTATCTATTAATGGCCATGCTGGTTATCACTCAGCTTTTCCAGATGTCTGAATGGCACAGTAATACAACCCCTGATTCTGTATCAGTGCATTGATACAAAGAGTTACAGTCCAGGATCTTCACAAAGCTGTGTGGCAACATCACTGTGGTATCTACTAATGGCCATGTTGGTTATCCCTCAGCTTTTCCAGACTCCTGAATGGCACAGTAATACAACAGCTGATTCCTTATCAGTGCACTCTTCAAAAACTGTGCATCAACCCCCTGTAGTATCTATTAATGGCCATGCTGGTTATCACTCAGCTTTTCTGGACTCCTGAATGGCACAGTTATACAACCCCTTATTCCGTATCAGTGCATTGATACAAAGAGTTTCAGTCCAGGCTCTTTACAAAGCTGTGTGGCAACCGTGGCAATTGTGGTAGCAATTGGTGGCCATGTTGGCAATAACTCAGCTTTTCCAGACTCCTGAATGGCACATCTACTTAACACAATGATACATCCTCTTATCAGGTGCATATCCCCTTCACTCCTCTCTGAAGCCAATGCCTGTCATTAGGAGGTTTGATTAATTGCCTCTCTAATGCGGTGTTTCCCAACCAGGAGGCCTCCAGCTGTTGCAAAACTACAACTCCCAGCATGCCCGGACAGCCGTTGGCTGTCCGGGCATGCTGGGAGTTGTATTTTTGCAACTGCTGGAGGCACCCTGGGTTGGGAAACATTGACCTATACTATATATTACGACATTGTCCAACATGCTGGGTTTTGTAGCTTCTGTCTGGTGTAGCTGCTGAGGCACAGGCTGTATCAGGGCATGCTGGGAGTTGTAGTTTTGCAACAGGTGGAGGCCCTTCGTGTTGGGAAACACTGACCTATACTACATACTAACATATAGTACAACATGCTAAGAGTTGTAGTTTCCATTTGGGGCAGCTGCTGAGCCACAGGCTGTATTAAGACATGCTGGGAGTTGTAGTTAGTAACTAACTGCAACTCCCAAATTTAATTAAAAAAAAGAAACTAACCAAAAAAAACATCAAAATGTCACATCAAAACAAAAATGGTCCTGTTAAAAATTACAGATCGAGGTGCAAAAAATGACCCTCATACAGGTACAAGGAGAAATAAAAAAGTTAGAGGGGACAGAATAGGAAAAATTTCCCCTGCATATATGTGTATCCTGTGATGTCACACATATATAATTAATTATGCAAATTACCGTATTTTTCGCCCTATAGGACGCACCAGCATACAAGACGCTCCCAATTTTAAAGGTGCAAAATCTAGAAAAAAAAGATTCTGCACCCAACAGTGATCTTCAACCTGCGGATCTCCAGATGTTGCAAAACTACAACTCCCAGCATGCCCGGACAGCCAACGGCTGTCCGGGCATGCTGGGAGTTGTAGTTTTGCAACATCTGGAGGTCCGCAGGTTGAAGACCACTGGATAGGAGGTAGTACTCACGTGTCCCCGCCGCTCCAGACCCGTCACCGCTGCCCTGGATGTCGCTCCATCAATGTCGCCGCGTCCCCGGGTTGTCCCCGACGCTCCGGACGTCTTCTTCCCCGGGATCCTCGCTCTCCGTTGCCGTCATCACGTCGCTACGCACGGCGCTCTTATTGGATGACGGGACGGCGTGCGCGACGACGTGATGACGACGAAGGAGAGCGCCGGCCATGCAGGGGATCCCGGCACGGAGCAGACACCGAGGAGGCAGGTAAGGTCCCTCCCGGTGTCCTGTCCTGTAAGCTGTTCGGGACGCCGCGATTTCACCGCGGCGGTCCCGAACAGCCCGTTTTTCGCTTCAGACGCAGCGGTCAGCTTTGATCGCCGCGTCTGAAGGGTTAATACAGGGCATCACCGCGATCGGCGATATCCTGTATTAGCCGCGGGTGCCGACCGTTGATGGCCACCGGGACCGACCCGATAAGTGTGTATTCGCCGTATAAGACGCACCGTACACTTTTGGGGAAGAAAAAGTGCGTCTTATACGGCGAAAAATACGGTAGCATGGCTGGTATTTTTTTTTGCAAGAAAGGTGGCGACCCTACTCCGCAGACACATTCCAGGCCGCCCCTATTTCCTATGTTGTAAATGATAGCGGATCTGACATCACTTTGTCGCCGCCGCTGATACGGTCGTGTATTCGGCTACATCACTAGCCCCGTCACACTAAGTGGAGCTTTATCTTGAATTGCACAGTTTTGTTTCTCAGATAATTTCCCTTTTTGTGACAGGTAAACAATAATGTGATATATACCCGGCTGTGTTCCTATGGTAACATTTACTGTCATTACAGGCAAGACTAAGGATCGGGGAACAAACACTATATAAATCAGAGCTAATTCATGCAAACAGCATATAAAACACGCCATTGCCTCCGCCGCCGTCACCTGACTTTGTGGAGCCTGACAAATCAGCCTCAAATAATTACCCGGCTCGCCACAATCTGCGGCGAATAACAATAAAAATAATAAGGAAGCCAGTCTGGCAACAGGAGAGCTGGAGCACAGAAGAGACTTTTATTTTATTTTTTACTTTTTATTTTGTCAGGGTGGGGGGTGGGGGGCTTCACACACTTATATTTGATTATCTAGAGAAGGTTTATAACAGAGAAACTCATGAAACCCCACGCGAAATAGAGGTGGCGTTAATAGCTGCAGCACGGAGCGTCCATTCTAACGCCACATTAAATAGCGGATCCAAAATGGAGGAAAGGAACATGTCAACCCTCCTGGTGTAATGAACTCACTGTGCCACTGCACTGTTCTGCCTGTGGGGGGAGCAGTGATCCTTTTTGTTATGATGCAATGCTCTATTCTGCCTGTTGGTGGAGCGTTGCTCCCTTCTGTTTGGACGCAGTACACTGTTCTGCCTCTAGAGGCTCAGATAGATAGGAGATATATGTAATAGATAGATATGAGATAGATATGAGATAGATAGATAGATAGATAGATATGAGATGGATAGATATGAGATAGATAGATATGAGATAGATAGATATGAGATAGATAGATAGATATGAGATAGATAGATATGAGATGGATAGATATGAGATAGATAAATAGATAGATATGAGATAGATAGATATGAGATAGATAGATATGAGATAGATAGATATGAGGTAGATAGATAGATATGAGATAGATATGAGATAGATAGATATGAGATAGATAGATATGAGGTAGATAGATAGATATGAGATATATAGATATATGAGATAGATATGAGATAGATAGATAGATAGATAGATAGATAGATAGGAGATAGATATGAGATAGATAGATAAGAGGTAGATAGATAGATATGAGATAGATATGAGATAGACAGATAGCTAGATATGAGATAGACAGATAGATATAGATATGAGATAGATAGATATGAGATAGATAGACAGATATGAGATAGATAGATATGAGATAGATAGATATGAGGTAGATAGATAGATATGAGATAGATATGAGATAGATAGATATGAGATAGATAGATATGAGGTAGATAGATAGATATGAGATATATAGATATATGAGATAGATATGAGATAGATAGATAGATAGATAGATAGATAGGAGATAGATATGAGATAGATAGATAAGAGGTAGATAGATAGATATGAGATAGATATGAGATAGACAGATAGATATAGATATGAGATAGATAGATATGAAATAGATAGATAGATGATAGATAGATATGAGATAGAAAGATAGATATGAGATAGATAGATAGATAGATAGATAGATAGATAGGAGATAAATAGATGGGAGATAGATATGAGATAGATAGATAGATAGATAGATAGATATGAAATAGATAGATGTAAAAACAGGTAAAGAGAAGGAACAGTCAGAGGACATCTGAAGGGCTTACAGTACATGTGATTTTAGAGAACGTTTCTTTTATCGCCAGGACCGGGAGGGATTGGAGCTGTTCCTACCTGTACACAAATATTTTATTGGCTCGGCTTCTGTGGCTTTAGGGAGTCAAACTGTGTATTTCATTGATGTGTAATTTTCTCCATTCACTTTTAGCTTCTTTGCTAAAAGGGCGACCCACGCTAAAAGCACTGTGCCCCGTGAGAGGCCTGTGCACAGGAAAGGGTTACCTAGGCCGGTCTGAATACAGCTATTTATAGTCAGCTGTTGTGTCTGGGTGACTGCCTAGGACGGCATCTGCCTCTCACTGCAGCTCCTGGGCGGACAGGTAACATGGAATAATAGAAGAAAGGGTTCATACCAAGGAAATTATACAAAAAGATGGCTGATCATTAATCCTCTTTATAATACATAACATTAATATTACATCTACAGGGGATGCAAGGCATCTCATATGTTATAGGTACAAGTTATAAGGTAACTACTGTGACATTATACCTACATGTACTAGAATATAATTCCCATAATACTGTCCTCTATGTACAAGAATATAACTACTATAATACTGTCGCCTATATACAAGCATATAACTACTATAATACTGTTCCTATATACAAGAATATAACTACTATAATACTGCTCCTATATACAAGAATATACCTACTATAATACTGCCGCCTATATACAAGAATATAACTACTATAATACTGCTCCTACATACAAGAATATAACTACTATAATACTGCCTCCTATATACAAGAATATAACTACTATAATACTGTTCCTATATTCAAGAATATAACTACTATAATACTGCTCCTATATGCAAGAATATAACTACTATAATACTGCCTCCTATATACAAGAATATAACTACTATAATACTGCTCCTATATACAAGAATATAACTACTATAATACTGCCCCCTATATACAAGAATATAACTACTATAATACTGCTCCTATATACAAGAATATAACTACTATAATACCGCCTCCTATATACAAGAATATAACTACTATAATACTGCTCCTATATACAAGAATATGACTACTATAATACTCCCTCCTATATACAAGAATATAACTACTATAATACTGCTCCTATATACAAGAATATAACTACTATAATACTGCTTCTATATACAATAATATAACTACTATAATACTGCTCCTATATACAAGAATATATCTACTATAATACTGGTCCTATATACAAGAATATAACTACTATAATACTGCTCATATATATACAAGAATATATCTACTATAATACTGCCTCCTATATACAAGAATATAACTACTATAATACTGCTCCTATATACAAGAATATAACTACTATAATACTACTCCTATATACAAGAATATAACTACTGCAATACTGCTCTTATATACAAGAATATGACTACTATAATACTGCTCCTATATACAAGAATATAACTGCTATAATACTGCCTCCTATATACAAGAATATAACTACTATAATACTGCCTCCTATATGCAAGAATATAACTACTATAATACTGTCTCCTATAAACAAGAATATAACTACTATAATACTGCCTCCTATATACAAGAATATAACTACTACAATATTGCTCCTATATACAAGAATATAACTACTATAATACTGCTCCTATAAGAATATATCTACTATAATACTGCCTCCTATATACAAGAATATAACTACTATAATACTGCCTCCTATATACAAGAATATAACTACTATAATACTGTTCCTATATTCAAGAATATAACTACTATAATACTGCTCCTATATGCAAGAATATAACTACTATAATACTGCTCCTATATACAAGAATATAACTACTATAATACTGCTCCTATATACAAGAATATTACTACTATAATACTGCTCCCATATACAAGAATATAACTACTATAATACTGCTCCTATATACAAGAATATAACTACTATAATACTGCTCCTA
Source organism: Hyla sarda (assembly GCF_029499605.1). Classification (NCBI taxonomy): domain Eukaryota; kingdom Metazoa; phylum Chordata; class Amphibia; order Anura; family Hylidae; genus Hyla; species Hyla sarda. The sequence goes on from NC_079192.1 coordinate 414,250,365, forward strand.
TATACAAGAATATAACTACTATAATACTGCCTCCTATATACAAGAATATAACTACTATAATACTGCTCCTATATACAAGAATATAACTACTATAATACTGCCTCCTATATACAAGAATATACCTACTATAATACTGCTCCTATATACATGAATATATATACTATAATACTGCTCCTATATACAAGAATATAACTACTATAATACTGCCTCCTATATACAAGAATATAACTACTATATTACTACTTCTATATACAAGAATATACCTACTATAATACTTCCCCTATATACATGAATATATCTACTATAATACTGCTCCTATATACAAGAATATAACTATAATACTGCCTCCTATATACAAGAATATAACTACTATAATGCTGCTCCTATATACAAGAATATAACTACTATAATACTGCTCCTATATACAAGAATATAACTACTATAATACTGCTCCTATATACAAGAATATAACTACTATAATACTGCTCCTATATACAAGAATATAACTACTATAATACTGCTCCTATATACAAGAATATAACTACTATAATACTGCCTCCTATATACAAGAATATAACTACTATAATACTGCTCCTATATACAAGAATATAACTACTATAATACTGCTCCTATATACAAGAATATAACTACTATAATACTGCTCCTATATGCAAGAATATAACTACTATAATACTGCTCCTATATACAAAAATATAACTACTATAATACTGCTCCTATATACAAGAATATAACTTCTATAATACTGCTCCTATATACAAGAATATAACTACTATAATACTGCTCCTATATACAAGAATATAACTTCTATAATACTGCTCCTATATACAAGAATATAACTACTATAATACTGCTCCTATATACAAGAATATATCTACTATAATACTGCTCCTATATACAAGAATATAACTTCTATAATACTGCTCCTATATACAAGAATATAACTACTATAATACTGCTCCTATATACAAGAATATAACTACTATAATACTGCTCCTATATACAAGAATATAACTACTATAATACTGCTCCTATATATAAGAATATAACTACTATAATACTGCTCCTATATACAAGAATATAACTACTATAATACTGCTCCTATATACAAGAATATAACTTCTATAATACTGCTCCTATATACAAGAATATAACTACTATAATACTGCTCCTATATACAAGAATATACTACTATAATACTGCTCCTATATACAAGAATATAACTACTATAATACTGCTCCTATATACAAGAATATAACTACTATAATACCGCTGGCTACTTGCTGTTTTCTACATTGCATTGGAGATTTGCTGTGCGGATGGGTCGTGAGAGCAGACTTCCCTTGCTTGCTAGATTTGTAAATTACTTCTATTTAAAAATCTTAATCCTTCCAGTACTTATCAGCTGCTGTATATTACAGATAGTTTTTCTTTACTTTTTGATTTTTTTTTCTGTCTCACCACACTGCTCTCTGCCGACAGCTCTGTTTGTTTCAGGAACTGTCTGGTGCTGGAGAGGTTTGCTATGGGGATTTGCTCCTACTCTGGACAGTTCCTGACACGGACAGAGGTGTCAGCAGAGAGCACTGTGGTCAGACAGAAAAGAAATTCAAAAGGAAAATAACTTCCTCTGGAGCATACAGCAGCTGATAAGTTCTGGAAGGATTAAGATTTTTAAATAGAAGTAATTTACAAATCTGTTTTAACTTTCTGGCACCAGATGATTAGAGAAAAAAGTGTTTTCCACCGGAGTACCCCTTTAACTACAATAATGGATCGATCCAATGACCTGTTCCAGTTGTCTCTTGATTAACTGCGGACCGAACCAATGCCCACTCATTACCTACAATGGACTGATCCAATGAACTGTCCCATTTGTCTCATAGCTAACTGTGGACTGAACCAATGCCCACTCATTACCTTCAATGGACTGATCCAATGAACTGTCCCATTTGTCTCATAGCTAACTGTGGGCTGAACCAATGCAGAGTCACTTTGTATAATAATGGATCAATCCAACACATCATCACATAAGCTTATATCGTCCCCTTCTGCTTGATCAATTTCAGCCAAATTAAATAGGGTTGTGTATTCACCCCTAATATCTTATTATGTTACATTTGAGACAAATCTATCAAGGGGCTTCCGAATTATAAGAAAACATACACAGAGTAATCCATGATATATAGTAGACGTCAGTATGTTTGGTCACTTATGTTCTTATGTTTCCTATGTTCTGTCAGATTCTCTGCATTTACTTAGTGACCCCTAGTGGTCATAGAGGGATCAACGCTGTTCCCAAACAAAACTGCTGCAAAATACTTCCTCCATGATTGTGATATATTGGTTTCCATTCCTGTTTCTGATCTCTTTATATTTTACTTGTATTGTACAGTATACACCATATGGTATATTACATCAATACACAAATCTACACCTCACACTGTGACGGTCACATTCCAGGTCCGTCCCCCCATATACAATGAATGATCTGCAGTCAACAAGTAACACCCCAACACAAAACTTTAAATTGGGCCCCCCTATACCGTAACAAGCTTCAGGATTCTTTTGGTTTTCCTAATGCACTGGCCTTTAGCACACAGACAGTGATGTCACAGTACAAGAATAATGCACACAGTGATGTCACAGAACAGGAATAATGCACACAGTGATGTCACAGTACAAGAATAATGCACACAGTGATGTCACAGAACAGGAATAATGCACACAGTGATGTCACAGTACAAGAATAATGCACACAGTGATGTCACAGTACAAGAATAATGCACTCAGTGATGTTACAGTACAGGAATAAAGCACACAGTGGTGTCACAGTACAGGGATAATACACAGTGATGTCACATTACGGGAATAAAGCACACAGTGATGTCAACAGAGGATTCAAGACAAAACAATCTTGTCAAATGTTATAGGTACACGTTATAAGGTAACTACTATGATATTACAATCCTATTTACTAGAATGTAACTTTCATAATACTTCCCCCACAAATTTAGAATATAACTACTATAATATTTCCCTCCTATGTATGTACAGGAATATAACTACTATAATACTGCTCCTATATACAAGAATATAACTACTATAATACTGCTCCTATATACAAGAATATAACTACTATAATACTGCTCCTATATACAAGAATATAACTACTATAATACTGCTCCTATATACAAGAATATAACTACTATAATACTGCTCCTATATACAAGAATATATAACTACTATAATACTGCTCCTATATACAAGAATATAACTACTATATTCTATGACAAAGGCCTTGTGGTAAGGCCGAAACGCGTCACTGTACCTTGTGTTCCTGTATGACCATCTGGTGAAATAAATATCATCCTCTGAGTTATCGGACGCTGGACTCTTCTTTCTTCTTGCTGTTCTATGAATATAACTACTATAATACTGCTCCTATATACAAGAATATAACTACTATTATACTGCTCCCTATATATACACAAGAATATAACTACTATAATACTGCTCCTAAATACAAGAATATAACTACTATAATACTTCTTCTATATACAAGAATATAACTACTATAATACTGCCTCCTATATACAAGAATATAACTACTAAAATACTGCTTCTATATACAAGAATATAACTACTATAATACTGGTCCTATATACAAGAATATAACTACTATATTATTGCTCCTATGTACATGAATATAACTACTATAATACTGGTCCTATATACAAGAATATAACTACTATAATACTGCTCCTATATACAAGAATGTAACTACGATTATACTGCTCCTTATATACAAGAATATAACTACTATAATACTGCTCCTATATACAAGAATATAACTACTATAATACTGCTCCTATATACTAGAATATAACTACTATAATACTTCTCCTATATACAAGAATATAACTACTATAATACTGCTCCTATATACAAGAATATAACTACTATAATACTGTCTCCTATATACAAGAATATAACTACTATAATACCGCTCCCTATATACAAGAATATAACTACTATAATACCGCTCCCTATATAGAAGAATATAACTACTATAATACTGCTCCTATATACAAGAATATAACTACTATAATACTGCTCCTATATACAAGAATATAACTACTATTATACTGCTCCTTATATACAAGAATATAACTACTATAATACTGCTCCTATATACAAGAATATAACTACTATAATACCGCTCCTATATACTAGAATATAACTACTATAATACTTCTCCTATATACAAGAATATAACTACTATAATACTGCTCCTATATACAAGAATATAACTACTATAATACTGTCTCCTATATTCAAGAATATAACTACTATAATACCGCTCCCTATATACAAGAATATAACTACTATAATACCGCTCCCTATATAGAAGAATATAACTACTATAATACTGCTCCTATATACAAGAATATAACTACTATAATACTGCTACTATATACAAGAATATAGCTACTACAATACTGCTCCTATATACAAGAATATAACTACTATAATACTGCTCCTATATACAAGAATATAACTACTATAATACTGCTCCTATGTACAAGAATATAACTACTATAATACTGCCTCCTATATACAAGAATATAACTACTATAATACTGCCTCCTATATACAAGAATATAATTACTATAATACTGCTCCTATATACAAGAATATAACTACTATAATACTGCTCCTATATAAAAGAATATACCGTAACTACTATAATACTGCTCCTATATACAAGAATATAACTACTATAATACTGCTTCTATATACAAGAATATAACTACTATAATACTGCTACTATATACAAGAATATAACTACTATAATACTGCTCCTATATACAAGAATATAATTACTATAATACTGCCTTCTATGTACAAGAATATAACTACTACAATACTGCCTCCTATATACAAAAATATAACTACTATAATACTGCCTCCTATGTACAAGAATATAACTACTATAATACTGCTCCTATGTACAAGAATATAACTACTATAATACTGCTCCTATAAACAAGAATATAACTACTATAATACTGCTTCTATATACAAGAATATAACTACTATAATACTGCTCCTATATATACAAGAATATAACTACTATAATACTACTCCTATATACAAGAATATAACTACTATAATACTGCTCCTATATACAAGAATATAACTACTATAATACTGCTCCTATATAAAAGAATATACCGTAACTACTATAATACTGCTTCTATATACAAGAATATAACTACTATAATACTGCTCCTATATACAAGAATATAGCTACTATAATACTGCTACTATATACAAGAATATAGCTACTACAATACTGCTCCTATATAGAAGAATATAATTACTATAATACTGCCTCCTATGTACAAGAATATAACTACTACAATACTGCCTCCTATATACAAAAATATAACTACTATAATACTGCCTCCTAGCTGAGAGGTTGTGTCTGTGTTGCTCTCCTGATGTCTGGAGAAAGCCCAGGGAGGGGCCACCCTGGGCGGGGAAGCTCCCCAAGCAAGGCCCAGGCTTCAAGGCCTATTCTGGGAATTAATCCCCAGACACCTCAAACCCTGAATGAACATCCAAAAGTTGATTTGGAAGATGGAAATGTCCAGAATGTCAGCAGTCTCAGTGCAGTAAGAAGCACAGATGAGAAGAAAGTTGTGGAAGTGAAGAAAGAAACTTCATCAAGTAAGGTAATGGCTGCAGGTGTGCAATCCACCCCTCCTGCAGTCAGACAGAGGAGAACATCCCTGGAGAAGCAGACCATGCAGGAGAATCTGCAGCAGCCTGTCCTGATACGGTTTGACCGCACACGATACGGGAGCGGGAGCAGCGCAAAAGTTACAAGCACGCCAGATGAGACCAGAGGGAATACACCAGGAAGGCTTCAGGGGGCCACAAGTGCGGTCACTGGAAAAAAACAGGGGCCCAGTCCCCAGTCTGGCGATTGTGACCCTGCAGCAGTGACCACAGCACCGAGTCAGATGCCCCCTCAGAAGCAGAGTCCTGTGAGTACCCCACCAGCACGGCCCCCTAATACTCAGCGGGCGCCTGAACTGTGTTTGGCCGAGCAGATCCCAGCTCTGGTAAAGAGACTTGAGACTTTAAAAAAGACAAAGTTACAGCTGCAGAAACAGATAGACTGTATATACAAGCTAAAGGCAGCAAACCCCAATAACCAGGCTGTACATGATAAGAAGCTGTGCAGCTCGCTGACACTGTGCAGGACATGGAGGACGTATTGGACCAGATGGGACCAGTCGCTGAGACCTTCAGAAATCAGCAGCGATTTGAGGGATATAAGGAAAGACCAGCGCCAAAGTCATCTACATCTACTGCTGCACCCAAGTCTTCAGCTTCACCAGGGGACACCCAGCAGTCCTGTGCAAGACAAGAGGACATCCAGCAGTCCTGTACAAAACCACTCCTCAGACCAGCCAGCTTCCCTTTTGAGAAAGGAAATTTGTACAGGCAAGCGGGAGAAAGTGTCCAGCAACATCAGAGACCTGCAGAGACTCCTCCAGAGGTACCACAAGTCCCAGCAGTCAGCACGGTGAAGCAGGACTATGGACACATACCTGAAGGTAACTCTGTAACAGTAGTGCAGTCACTACAAGCCCCTGGGGGCAGTAGAGAGCAACAGGACTGTGGACTCTTACCTGAAGGCAGCAGTGCAGCAGAGAGTTCACAGGACATGGCTCTGCAGGGCTTGCTGGGCTCTGTAGTGCAGAATCATACTGCCAGTGACTTCACTGATATGACTGTATGTGATTTATCTGATAATGTGTCTGCAGAGGGGGGTGCTTCACAGTCTGTGTGGGATCTGGGGTCATCTCTGGGGTCAGGTCCACCATTAGTTCAGCCTTCAGAGGCTTGTGACCCCCAGAGTATAGAGGTTGATGGTGGGGAGGGGGCTGTACAGTCTGATGCACAACACTTCCCCCCTTTAGTCACACAAGTATCAGAACCCCCTAGTACGGCTGGTCAGCAGCCACCACAGCGCCCCCAAGTACAGCAGGAGGGTAGAAGTAGTGGCGCCTCCTCTGGTAATGCCTGGAGTCGTGGATCACCATTCATGTCCAATGTAAACTACACGGGTCAGGCTTTCAAGAGGAGGAACGTGGTCAGGTTCAGACATAGAGGGGCCAAGGAGGAGCTGCCTGACAGGAGGTTTGTGGTCCGTGAACTTCTGTGCCACCAAATGGGCTTCCTGCCATCTAACATCCTGGCAGTGATAAACCTTCCTGACAGGCAGGGCTATGACGTCAGCTTCAAACTCATGTCTGACCTGGATCGCTTCTGGGCCCATGTCACCCGGGTGAGAGATGCTGATGGCTGGAATAAGTTCAGCTTTGTCCCCATCTCCAGACCGGACACAGCGAATGTCACCATTATATTCTGGAACGAGTCTGTCCCCCCCCAGGATATTGTTGTGTGGTTAAAAAGACACTGTGACCTAATGTCAGACCTGACTAAGACCAGGGATGAGGACGGCATATGGACGGGCGGGTGGAAGGTCCTGGTAAAGTTACGGCAGATTAATAACATTACCCAACATCTGCCCAATTCATTTTTCATTGGTCGGGAGAAAGGGGTTTGTTTCTATGCAGGTCAGCCCAGAAAATGCTTCAAGTGTGGGAAGACCGGTCATATCGCGAGTGTCTGCACCCTGGTAAAATGTAATTTATGTGGGGAGATCGGCCATGTCAGCGCCACCTGCAAGAATATCCGCTGCAACCTCTGTGGTAAGACCGGTCACTCCCACAGGGACTGTCCTGACGCCTGGCATAATATCTGTAAGGACTTCCCTGATGAGGACCTGCTGGAGGGGGTAGAGGACCTGGAGGAGGAAACATTGGTGTCAGGGTCAGCAGTGACACAGCCCGAGCCTCAGCATAACATGGGTGACACTAGGGGTGACGATATGGGTGACAATATTGGTGACACTAGCGGTGACAATATGGGTGACAATATTGGTGACACAGTGCCCGACCAGTCCCAGCCAGGAGCCACTGAGGGGAACAGGGAGGTCACTGAGAGGGTTGTGGCCATGTCTTCTTCTGCCCCAGCATCAATAAATCCGCAGAAGAGACGGAAAAAAGATAAAACCAGTCGTAAGCCTGAGGAGGGATGGACCACTGTCCAAAAACCCTCCAAAAAGAAAGTAGACCCCGAGTCAGGTGTCATGTCCATCACAAATAGGTACAGTGTCCTATCAGAGTCAGACGTTGAGGAAGAGATGGAGAGGGAGCTAAAGAGAGTGATAGAGGAATTTAATGAAGACCAAGAGGGTGATCCCCCCACAAAAAGGAGACCCCCACGAGATAAACGTCTGTCCGAATCGGACATGGAAACAGGTGGTCAGCAGGAGGGCTCAGACTCAGATCTGTGATGATGGGGGTGACATCTCTGCTTCTTCTGCTTTCCTTTGTTATGATGGCCGACTTTACCCTAAAAGTGTTCTCCAGTAATGTGAACAGTGTCAGAGTGAGGAGGACCAGACACGCGGTTTATGACCATCTAAAGTCTATTGATGCCGATGTCTTCTTCTTACAGGAGACACGTTTAAATACTCTAGGACTGTTACGTGAAGCAGAGCGTGAATGGCGGTCTGGTCCATCCTTTTGGTCACTGGCTGTGGAACCAAGTGCCGGGGTCTCTATCCTGTTTACCACCAATGATGTAACTATACATAGGCTGACAGAGGTATTGATGGGAAGGTGCCTAATGCTGGAAGTTACTATACGGGGTAGAAGGCTCCGACTTATTAATATCTATGGTTCACAGACAGTGACTGAAAGGGTTAACCTTTATAATGAAGTGAAGCCATATCTCTTTACATCTGTCCCTGTCATCTTGGCTGGAGATTTTAATGCCTCCAGAACATCTAGTGACAGAACATCTAATAGACCTCTAACCCGAGACTCCAAGGTCTTAAACAGCATCATTCTACAGGCCGGGTTGTCAGATGTGTTTGTGCAGGGTGGTCGGAAGGCAAAGTTTACCTATTTTTGTGGTGGAAGAAGTAGTCGTATAGATTTAGCTCTGGTTAGTCCTACAGAGACCATTGGTGAGAAGGATGAGAAAGTCGTCCCTTATTCTGACCATCTGGCCTTATATTTCTGTTTGGGTGTCACACAGTGTCCTGAGACAGGTAGAGGGTTGTGGAGACTGAATTCCAGTCTATTAGAGGATCCTTCTGTGCAGAGACAGGTTCACTCTCTTATACAGGGTCAGCTAGAGCGGGTGGACTTCTATGATGATATGGCCGCCTGGTGGGAGGATGTCAAGGATGAGATCAGAACCCTCTTAAAGAGACTGTCAGCTATAAAGGGGAGGAGTAAGTATGGCCAGTATCTCAAGCTGCGCAAAGAATTGGAGTCACTATATTCGGCGGGTGGGGACCAACAAAGGATAGACCGGCTGAAATCTGAGATAAGGCAGTATCAGTACAGCAGGTATACCTCCCTGGTTCTTGAACGGGATTATGGGTCCTTAGGGTCTCCTGATCCCTTTGAGAATTGCCGGGAGCGGGTGGCAAATAAATCTGTCACCGGTCTCACTGACTCCCAGGGTGTTTTGCAGGAATCTCGGGAGGGTATCCTGGGGGTGGTGAGATCGTACTATGCTGACTTGTTTCAGAGGAAGGTTTTGGATAGAGACAAGATGACCCAATTCTTGGAGACAACTCCGCTCCCTGATACTAATGATTTGGACTTTTCTCCTTTGACAGCAGAATTGACGGTGGCAGAGGTCAAAGAGGCCATTGATAAGTTACATCTGAAGAAGGCACCAGGTCCAGATGGGATAACAGCAGAATTCTATAAGACATTCAGAGACCTCTTGGCCCCAATTCTCGTGGATGTTTACACAAATTGTCTAGAAAGTCACCTGATGCCTCCATCCATGAGAGTGTCCTCGCTGATTCTGCTGTCTAAAGGTAAAGAGCCGAGTGACATCAAGAACTGGAGGCCAATTGCCCTCTTGAATGTCGACAGGAAGATTCTGGCAAAATCCTGTTTTCTAGGTTAGTTTGTCTGTCCCCGGCACTGTTGGCAGGCTGTCAGTATGGCACAGTAAAAGGGCGGAACATCTCTGGGGCAGTGATCTCCATAAGGGAGATGTTTGAGAGATGTAAAGCCCTGAGGTGTGGGAGATATGTTGTGAGTCTTGACCAGGCTAAAGCCTTTGACAGAGTAGATCACGAGTATCTATGGGCCACTTTGTCAAAGTACGGTATTCCGGGACAATTCATTGATTGGCTGAAGACTTTGTATTGTGAGGCTGAGAGCTTTCCTCTGATCAATGGTTGGCAGGGTGACACCTTCAGGGTTAAGGCGGGGGTGAGACAAGGTTGCCCACTGAGTCCGCTGCTGTATGTATTCGCCTTAGACCCGTTTCTGAGGTCACTGCAGGAGTGTGGTTTTCAGGGGGTGCCGGTCCCCCACTGCCTGCCCCTGAGTGTTGTTGCCTATGCGGATGATGTGACCATAGCGATATCTGAGCCTCGTGAGGTGGAGATGTTGTCTGCGGCCATCAGAAGTTACTCGGAGGCCTCAGGGTCTCTGGTCAACCTTGAGAAGAGTCAAGCTCTCTGGATATCTGATTCTGATCCAGACTTTGATCTGCCCCAATTTGTGAGAGCCTCCTCCTATATTAAAATCCTAGGGGTCAAATTCGGGAGGGACGATAACGCCAAACTAAATTGGGAAGAGAAGTTGGAAGCCGGAAATGCAAAGGTTCAGCGATGGAAGAACTGGAGGCTGACCTATAGAGAAAGGGTTAAAATGTTGAAGACTTACCTGGTCCCCGTCTTCTTGTATGTCTCTGTTGTGTTTCCTTTGCCAGAATGTTTCTCCGCTCGGCTCTTTAGCCTGTTCTTCCAAATGTTCTGGGGGAACAGGTTGAACCTGATAAAAAGAGGGGTCACCTACCTACAGAGGAGAGAGGGTGGGTTGGATATGCTGAATCCAAGGGTGTTCTTTGACTCCATGTTTCTAAAAGTAAATTTTGGTTGCCTGGACTCAAACAACAGCTCCCTGTGGGCGAATAGTATCAGGGACTGGATATTGCCTTTTGCAGAGTCTTGGGTGCGAGGCGGCAGTCTCAAGAGGGGGAGATGGACGCGTGACTACCTCCCCCCGTACCTGGAATACGGGCTTAGATGTCTGAAGAGATGGCGCATTGAGAAGTCTTATATAGAGAGTAAGCCAAGGAAGGACCTATATGTGAGGATCTGTAGGGCTTTCTTCTGTTCTCCGCTTGCCTTGAGGGATTGTGTGACCAGCACTTTACAAGAAAGTCTTAGGTTCCTCAATGGGAAACGACTTCCCGCAAAGTTATTTGACATTGCTTGGCTGTCACTCCATGGGAGGCTCTTTGTCAGGGGTAATCTAAAATATCTAAGTGTCTCAGATAGGAACTGTCCTCTGGGTTGTCAGCAGGAGGAGACGATGGAGCATTTCATATCTGACTGCAGGGCCGGGAGGAGGATATGGGAAGAAGTGTCCAGTAAGCTGAACATCCCATTACTGCAGAACCTGACGTATCCTGACATCATCTATGCTGTACCATCCAGTAACAGGACTGTAGACAGGGGGACTATGTACATAATAATTACTATCACTAAATATTACCATTGGCACATGAGAACTAGAGTGTCCATACACAATGAGCCATTCCACCACATCACAGCAGTAAGACAGATCATGTCCGAGCTCCAGTGGGTAAAATCATTAGAAATGAGGAGAAACCAAAATAATGGGAAATTATGGAGGAATGTCTCTTTGGTTTAACACAGATGATGTGATGTTGTTTTTTTTTTTTTTTTTTTTTTTTTTTCTTTCCCAGCAAATGTGGACTTTTTAAGTTTATTATGACTCTATATATACACTCTAGTTGAGTAGTCATTGTGTGTACAATGCTTGTTATTTTTGTTTTGTATTGTAAAAATATATTCTTTTTTTGTATTTTTATGTTTGTTTTCACAATAAAAATTGCCTCCTATGTACAAGAATATAACTACTATAATACTGCTCCTATGTACAAGAATATAACTACTATAATACTGCTCCTATGTACAAGAATATAACTACTATAATACTGCTCCTATAAACAAGAATATAACTACTATAATACTGCTTCTATATACAAGAATATAACTACTATAATACTGCTCCTATATATACAAGAATATAACTACTATAATACTACTCCTATATACAAGAATATAACTACTATAATACTGCTCCTATATACAAGAATATAACTACTATAATACTGCTCCTATATAAAAGAATATACCGTAACTACTATAATACTGCTTCTATATACAAGAATATAACTACTATAATACTGCTCCTATATACAAGAATATAGCTACTATAATACTGCCCCTATATACAAGAATATAACTACTTATATATATATATATATATATATATATATATATATATATATATATATATATATATATATACTAATGTGTCAGAGAAGTCAGGGTATATGTTAGTTATACACCTCCCCTCCCAGCTCTATCTGTATACTGCTGCTGCTGTCTCTATCAGATCAGAATATAATCTGTATACTGCTGCTATATCTATGGAATTCGGATATATAGTAGTTATACACCTTCCCTCCTAGCTCTATCTATATGCTGCTGCTATCTCTATGGGATCATAATATATAGTAGGTATACACCTTCCCTCCAGCTCTATCTGTATCCCCTTAAGGACACACTCCATTTTGACCTTAAGGACGCAGCAGATCAACTGCAACTAATGCAACAGCTGTAGGCACCCTGATTGAAAACCACAGGTCTTTTGAATGGATGTAGCTCATTTATGTTTCAATGGGTGGGGTGGCTGATGTGTGGGAGGGAGGAAAATGGAATTATGGGATTTTTAGTCAAAAAAGAAAAACTCTAACAGAAAATACCAGTTCAGAAAAGCTGGCCACAGTGTTATGGTAATCTCACAGCATAGCCATTTAGCCCCAAGACAAGCGCAGATCCTTCCTAAGCATGTCCATTACTGTCTGCCAGGTAAGTACTAAAATCACCATATGATGGAGAACCCCTTTAAGCATTAATAACTCTGGAATGCTTTTACTTATGAATTTGATTCCGATATTGTTTTTTCGTGACATATTCTACTTTTATATAGTGGTAAATTTTCGTCAATACTTTTTTGGTGAAAAATTCCAAAATTTTATGAAAATTAGAAAATTTTGCATTTATCTAACTTTAAAGCTCTCTGCTTGTAAGGAAAATAGACATTCCAAATAAATTATATATATAGAAACATAGAATGTTGTCGGCAGATAAGAACCATTCGGCCCATCTAGTCTGCCCAATAATTTGAAGGATAGCCTTATACCTATCCCTATCTTATCTGAAGGATAGCCTTATACCTATCCCTATCTTATATGAAGGATAGCCTTATACCGATCCCTATCTTATATGAAGGATAGCCTATTGCCTATCTCTATCTTATATAAAGGATAGCCTTATGCTTATCCCTATCTTATATGAAGGATAGCCTTATGCCTATCCCTATCTTATATGAAGGATAGTCTTATACCTATCTCTATCTTATATGAAGGATAGCCTTATGCCTATCCCTATCTTATATGAAGGATAGCCTTATACCTATCCCTATCTTATATGAAGGATAGCCTTATACCTATCCCTATCTTATATGAAGGATAGTCTTATGTCTATCCCTATCTTATATGAAGGATAGCCTTATGCCTATCCCTATCTTATATGAAGGATAGCCTTATGTCTATCCCTATCTTATATGAAGGATAGCCTTATACCTATCCCTATCTTATATGAAGGATAGTCTTATGTCTATCCCTATCTTATATGAAGGATAGTCTTATACTTATCCCATGCATGTTAAAACTCCTTCACTGTATTCAAAATTACATTCATAAGGTTTGTTAACCCTTTAGGTGTTTAACAGGAATAGCAGCAAAGTGGAGGAGAAAATTCAAAGTCTTCATTTTTTACACTAACATGTACTTTAGACTAGTGTTGAGCGGCATAGGCCATATTCGAATTCGCGAATATTCGCGAATATATGGACGAATATTCGTCATATATTCGCGAATATTCGCATATTCGTTATATACTCGTTTTATTTTCGTATATGCGAATCTTCGCGTATGCGAAAATTAACATATGTGAAAATTCGCATATACAAAATTAGCATGCGCGACAATTCGCATATGCGAAAATTAGCATATACGAATTTTCGCACGCCAGTCTCGCACAGTAGTATTAGAGCCTTCTTTACACCACACAAGCTGGAAGCAGAGAGGGATGATCACTGTGATGTGTACTGTGAAAAAAAAAAAAACGAATATTCGTAATTACGAATATATAGTGCTATATTCGCGAAATTCGCGAATTCGCGAATATGCGATATTCGCGAATAATATTCGAATTGCGAATATTTGCGAGCAACACTACTTTAGACTCATTTTTTTCATTTTCACAAGGGGTAATAGGAGAAAATAACCCAATTTCTCTCGAGTTTGGAAATACCTCATATGTGGATGTAAAGTGCTCTGTGGGTGAACTAGAGGGCTCAGAAGAGAAGGAACGACAATGGGATATTAAAGAGCAAATTTTGCTGAAATGGTTTTTTGGGGGCATGTCACATTTAGGAAGCCCCCATGGTGCCAGAACAGCAACAAAAAGAAAAAATAAATAAATAAAATAAATAAAAAAATCTGGCACACTATTTGGGAAACTACACCCCTCAAGGGAAACTACACCCCTCAACATATATATATATATATATATATATATATATATATATATATATATATATATATGTGTTAGAGAATAATGAATAATGTAGAGGTTCTTGTGTATGCCTGGTGCTTACCTGTTTTAGTCATATGGATATATATATATATATATATATATATATATATATATATATATATATATATATATTCCGGAGTGCCTCTTTAAATAAGCTGAAACATGGTGTTTGTACAAAAATTTGTGTTCCCTCTGCAGGATTTTAGATTTGTCTTTGTTGAGATTCAATGCCGCCGGGTCGCGCTGCGTCCATGTTTTCACAGAGACACATAATATGTTTAAGGCACATTAAGCTGCGGGCGCCGCTGCTCATAAATAGGTCAGATAGGGAATGTCAATATATTAAGAGTTCCTCTTATTACGGCATTTACATCTCATTACCAGCAACGTCCATTAAGATTAGTGGTGGGATCCGCTGGGAAGTTTGGTGAAGCTCAGATAAGCGCTGCTGCCGCTGCCGCCATGTGGGACGCGCCAAAGAAAAAAAACAGAAACGGCAATTTCTCAAGACAAGGCATTAGAGAAGTGTTTCCCAACCAGTATGACTCCAGCTGTTGCAAAACTACAACTCCCAGCATGCTGGGAGTTGTAGTTTTGCAACAGCTGGAGGCCTCTTGGTTGGGAAACACCGCATTAGAGAGGCAATTCATCAAACCTCCTAATGACAGGCATTAGGTTCAGAGAGGACTGAAGGGGATATGCACCTGATAAGAGGATGTATCATTGTGTTAGGTAGATGTGCCATTCAGGAGTCTGGAAAAGCTGAGTTATTGCCAACATGGCCACCAATTGCTACCACAACGAGTTGTCACGCAGCTTTGTGAAGAGCCTGAACTGAAACTCTTTGTAACAATGCACTGATATGGAATCAGGGTTTGTATTACTGTGCCATTCAGGAGTCCAGAAAAGCTGAGTGATAACCAGCATGGCCATTAATAGATACTACAGGGGGTTGATGTACAGTTTGTGAAGAGCCTGAATTGTAACTTTTTTGTATTAATGCACTGATAAGGAATCGGGATGTATTACTGTGCCATTCAGGAGTCTGGAAAAGCTGAGAGATAACCAACATGGCAATTAGTAGATACCATAGTGGGGTTGCCACAGAGCTTTGTGAAGATCCTGGACTGTAACTCTTTGTTTCAATACATTGATATGGAATCAGGGATTGTATTACTGTGCCATTCAGGAGTCTGGAAAAGCTGAGTTTTTGCCAACATGGCCACCAATTGCTACCACAGCGGGTTGCCACACAGCTTTGTGAAAAGCCTGGACTGAAACTCTTTGTATCAATGCACTGATACGGAATCAGGGTTTGTATTACTGTGCCATTCAGGAGTCCAGAAAAGCTGAGTGATAACCAGCATGGCCATTAATAGATACTACAGGAGGTTGATGTACAGTGTGTGAAGAGCCTGAATTGTAACTTTTTGTATTAATGCACTGATAAGGAATCGGGATGTATTACTGTGCCATTCAGGAGTCTGGAAAAGCTGAGAGATAACCAACATGGCAATTAGTAGATACCATAGTGGGGTTGCCACAGAGCTTTGTGAAGATCCTGGACTGTAACTATTTGTTTCAATACACTGATATGGAATCAGGGGTTGTATTACTGTGCCATTGAGGAGTCTGGAAAAGCTGAGTTTTTGCCAACATGGCCACCAATTGCTACCACAGCGGGTTGCCACACAGCTTTGTGAAAAGCCTGGACTGAAACTCTTTGTATCAATGCACTGATACGGAATCAGGGTTTGTATTACTGTGCCATTCAGGAGTCCAGAAAAGCTGAGTGATAACCAGCATGGCCATTAATAGATACTACAGGAGGTTGATGTACAGTGTGTGAAGAGCCTGAATTGTAACTTTTTGTATTAATGCACTGATAAGGAATCGGGATGTATTACTGTGCCATTCAGGAGTCTGGAAAAGCTGAGAGATAACCAACATGGCAATTAGTAGATACCATAGTGGGGTTGCCACAGAGCTTTGTGAAGATCCTGGACTGTAACTCTTTGTTTCAATACACTGATATGGAATCAGGGGTTGTATTACTGTGCCATTGAGGAGTCTGGAAAAGCTGAGTTTTTGCCAACATGGCCACCAATTGCTACCACAGTGGGTTGCCACGCAGCTTTGTGAAGAGCCTGGACTGAAACTCTTTGTACCAATGCATTTTAACTTAAATCAGGGGTTGTATTACTGTGCCATTCAGGAGTCCAGAAAAGTTGAGTGATAACCAGCATGGCCATTAATGGATACTACAGGGGGTTGATGCTCAGTTTATGTAGAGCCTAAATTGTAACTTTGTGTATTAATGCACTGATAAGGAATCAGGGGATGTATTACTGTGCCATTCAGGAGTCTGGGAAAGCTGAAGGATAACCAACATGGGGTGTCCACCAATAGCTACTACAGGGGGTACTGCACAGCTTTATGAAGAGCCTGAACTGTAACTCTTTGTATCAATACACTCATATGAAATCAGGGGATGCATTTTGTGCCATTCAGTAGTCTGAAAAAGCTGAGTGGTCTAGAATAGCTACCACAAGTGATGCCACACAGGTTTTCTGAATATCCTGAGCTGTTAATTCAATTATTGCACTGGTTTAAAACCAAGGGGTGTATTGTTGCATTACTAGACAAGACATACATATACCATTCAGCAATCTGGAAAAGCTGAGTGATAACTAGCATGGCCACCAACACCTCCTACAGCAAATCCTGGATTGCATATCTTTCTAGTTATGCACTGATCTGTAACCCTGTATCTGCGATTTTAAGGGTAGGGTCACACGGAGCGCATCCACAGCGCATTTCACGCTGCGGATGCGCCGTAGGCGCATCCGCAGCATGAAATACGCTGAGGATGCACTACATAATATAATTATATATACCAGCCCAACAGGACAGGCAGTATATAGAGCCCTACAGATACATAATTTTTTTGACGCTCTTTAATATTTATACACCCTTCCGCCGGATTTCACGTTGCGTTACCCGATCCGTAGAAAGCGCCGTAACCTTTAAACGGCTGCACTCGAGGCTTTTTTTTGGTTCGCAGCCGCAGATGCCGTTTTCCAGCTATTTAATATTCAATAGAAGCGGCTGAACCTCGCTGTGAATTGTTACGGGTCCCTTAACAAATAAAGGATTGAAGCTTTTTTTTTTTTTTTTTTTGGCGAGGAGGCAGAATCGGGCCGTGATTGCATCGAGTGCGGCTTTATACACGCGTATATTCTGCATTTTATTTAATTTATTCTTTTTCCCCCTGCAGACCAGCGCCTCTCGACGTGTTTCTCCTTATCACTGACCTCGCCTGGGTCAGGCCTATTGTGCTCGAAACACAATCTGAGGCTGGAGCTGCAAGACTGGGACCGACGGTGATTAAAATAAATAAATAAAATATATAAATAAATAAATAAAATATATAAATAAATAAAGAAAACGGAATAAAGAGGCCGGGATTTTCCACTAAGGTAATTGCGCTGAAAAACATGATTAATAAACAAGCTTATTCTTATAATGAGCTACTTGAAAGGTCGCTGTATGTAGAGCACAATGATGATTAATACACAGGTTAATCTGTAGAGGGGGAAGAAGGTGATGGGGGGAGGGGGGAGGCAGCGAGCGGCGTAATCAGAGCCGAGCGCTCGCAGAGTCATTAGGGCTGTGGGGACAGACTTGGAAGGAATGGGGTTCATTCACTAAACTGGAGGCAGTAGGAACCGGTATTGCTCATTGCAGTGTTTCCTAACCAGGGTGCCTCCAGCTGTTGCAAAACTACAACTCCCAGCACGGCCCAATTTTACTGTGTGTGTCGGCCTTACATGGTTTATATAAGAGGTGAACGGAAGTTACGGAAACAGCGTTGATCACTGTGCTTTTCTGTTTCCTTTTTTTTTTTTTCCCCCTTCAATAGAAATATATATATATATATATATATATATATATATATATATATATATATATATATATCTATCTATCTATCTATCTATCAAATAAAAATAAAAATAAAAAAAATAATAAAAATAAATTAATAAATAATATAATAATAATATTTAAAAATGTTTTTATTTCTTATTTCTTTCTTTTATTTATTTGTTTATTTTTATTATTTATTTATATTTATTTATTTTTATTATTTTATTTTTATTTTATTCATTTATTTACATTTATTTATTTTTATTTGAGTCAATACATTTCACGACCTATATGACAATTTTTTATTTGTGCCTTTGTGCCCCCATGACGATATATCCCAGAACTTCCTGCCTTCCCAAGGGGGGGCATGGACATAGAGACGCTTTATTTTTATTTTTTGTTTCATTGGTAATTATATTGGGGTATATTTCTATTTTCATACTTTTATTGCATATTTGAAGAGGTGGACTTAAAAAAAAATTGGGGCATTGTTGTTTTCTTTTGTGATGTGACAATACTGATTATTTTCTCCATAGAAAACAAAATGTAAGGGAAAATTCAGATTTTTTTTTTTTTTTACTTTACTTTTTTTTTTAAACAATATTTCTCAGTCCCAAAAAGGGAACCTGTGCTAGTTTGATCACTTAGACACCTCTATGTCAGAGTTTTCCATCCGGGGTGCTTCCAGCTGTTGAAAAACTACAATTTCCAGCATGCTTGGACAGGCATGCTGGGAGTTGTAGTTTTGCAACAGCTTGATACACTCTGGTTGGGAAACTCTGGTTCATTAGGACAAAGCTTGAGTAGAAAAAGGCCTATATAGCAGTGTTTGCCACCCATGGTAATATCTGTGTTTTACAACTATGGCAGCTGTTGGTGGCCATGTTGGTTACCACTCAGCTTTTCCAGATTCCTGAATGTCACAGTAATACATCCCGGGATTCTATATCAGTGCATTGATACAAAGGTTACAGTTTAGGACCTTTATAAAGCGGTGTGGTAACCCCCTGTGGTAGCTAATGGTGGCCGTGTTGGTTATTCCTCAGCTTTCCCAGACTCCTGAATGGCACATCTATCCAATGCAATGACATATCCTCTTATCAGACCTCTCTGAAGCTCTGGGAAAGCCATGTCTTCCATCTGGAAGTTTGATGGTTTATCTCCCTATTGCAGTGTTTCCCAATCAGGGTGTCTCCAGCTGTTGCAAAACTACAACTCCCAGCATGGTCGGACAGCCAAAGTAATGATTAATACACCTTGCACTTGCGGTGATGTCACAGGAGCCCTATGATGTCACATGAGCACTATGATTTCACAGGAGCTCTATGATGTCACAGGAGCCCTCCAATGTCACAGGAGCTCTATGATGTCACAGGAGCCCTATGATGTCACAGGAGCCCACTGATGTCACAGGAGCCCTCCAATGTCACAGGAACACTATGATGTCACAGGAGCCCTATGATGTCACAGGAGCCCTCCGATGTCACAGGAGCTCTATGATGTCACAGGAGCCCTCCGATGTCACAGGAGCTCTATGATGTCACAGGAGCCCTCTGATGGCGGCAACCCCCTATGATAGCTATTCATGGCCGTGTTGGTTATTCCTCAGCTTTTTCAGACTCCTGAGAGGGACAAAAATACATCCCCTGAATCTATAACAGTGCTTGATACAAAGAGTTACAGTTTTGGATCTTAACCAATATGGCCACCAAAGCTACCACAGGGGGTCGCCACACAGCTTGGTGAAGATCCAAAACTGTAACTCTTTGTATCAAGCACTGTTATAGATTCAGGGGATGTATTTTTGTCCCTCTCAGGAGTCTGGAAAAGCTGAGGAATAACCAACACGGCCATGAATAGCTATCATAGGGGGTTGCCGCCATCAGAGGGCTCCTGTGACATCATAGGGCTCCTGTGACATCACCACAAGTGCAAGGTGTATTAATCATTACTTTGGCTGTCCGACCATGCTGGGAGTTGTAGTTTGCAACAGCTGGAGACACCCTGATTGGGAAACACTGCAATAGGGAGATAAACCATCAAACTTCCTGATGGAAGACATGGCTTTCCCAGAGCTTCAGAGAGGTCTGATAAGAGGATATGTCATTGCATTGGATAGATGTGCCATTCAGGAGTCTGGGAAAGCTGATTAATAACCAATATGGCCACCAAAGCTACCACAGGGGGTCGCCACACAGCTTGGTGATTACTCTGCTTTTACAGACTCCTGAATGGCACATTTAATGCAATGATACATGCTCTTATCAGGTGCAGATCCCCTTCAGACCTCTCTGAAGCTTTGGGAAGGCCATGTCTGCCATCAAGAAGTTTGATTGTCTTTCTAATGCAGTGTTTCCCAATTAGTGTGCCTCCAGTTGTAGCAAAACTACAAATCCCAGCATATCCGAACAGCCTGGGCATGCTGGGAGTTGTAGTTTTGCAACACCTGGAGGAACCATGGTTGGGAAGCATTGGCTCATTGGGACAAAGCGGAAGTAGAAAAGGCCATTATACAAGTGTTTGCCAACCAGGGTAGTTATTGGTGGCCGTGTTGGTTATCACTCAGCTTTTCCAGACTCCTGAATGGCACTAATACATTCCCCGTAATTCCATATCAATGCATTGATACAAAGGATTACAGTTCAGGATCTTCACAAAGCTGTGCAACAACCCTGTTGTGTAGCTGCTGGTGGCCTTGATGGTTATGACTCAGCTTTTACAGACTCCTGAATGGCACAATAATACATCCCCTGATTCTGTATCTGTGCTTGATACAAAGGTTACAGTTTAGGACCTTTACAAAGCGGTGTGGCAACCCCCTGTGGTAGCTAATGGTGGCCATCTTGGATTTCACTTAGCTTTTCCAGACTCCTGAATGGCACATCTATCCAATGCAATGATATGTCCTCTTATCAGACCTCTCTCAAGCTCTGGGAAAGCCATGTCTTCCATCAGGAAGTTTGATGGTTTATCTCTCTATTGCAGTGTTTTCCAATCAGGGTGTCTCCAGCTGTTGAAAAACTACAACTTCCAGCATGGCCGGACAGCCAAAGTAATGATTAATACATAGTATTACTCACCTTGCAGTTGTGGTGATGTCACAGGAGCCCTCCGATGTCACAGGAGCCCCTCAATGTCACAGGAGCCCTACGATGTCACAGGAGCCCTTCGATGTCACAGGAGCCCTTCGATGTCACAGGAGCCTTCTGATGTCACAGGAGCCCTTCTGATCTCACAGGAGCCCACTGATGTCACAGGAGCCCACTGATGTCACAGGAGCCTACTGATGTCACAGGAGCCCTCCAATGTCACAGGAGCACTATGATGTCACAGGAGCCCTATGATGTCAAAGGAGCCCTATGATGTCACAGGAGCCCTATGATGTCAAAGGAGCCCTATGATGTCACAGGAGCCCTTCGATGTCACAGGAGCCCTTTGATGTCACAGGAGCCCTTCTGATGTCACAGGAGCCCACTGATGTCACAGGAGCCCTTTGATGTCACAGGAGCCCTTCTGATGTCACAGGAGCCCACTGATGTCACAGGAGCCCACTGATGTCACAGGAGCCCTTCGATGTCACAGGAGCCCACTGATGTCACAGGAGCCCTTCGATGTCACAGGAGCCCACTGATGTCACAGGAGCCCTTCTGATGTCACAGGAGCCCTTCTGATGTCACAGGAGCCCTTCTGATGTCACAGGAGCCCTTCGATGTCACAGGAGCCCTATGATGTCACAGGAGCCCTCTGATGTCACAGGAGCCCTCTGATGTAACTTGTGGTCTGTCTGTAAAAAACAAGACATAGATTATATGAGCCCCATGTGGTGCACATTGTGTGAGATTTACATTCAGCTATTGCAAAACACATTAAAGCTGATTTCTTCCATTAACAGCACCATCCCTGCCCTCAGGTTGTGTTTGGTATTGCAGCTCTGTTTAATTGAAGTGATTGGATCCGATTTGTAATACTGCACGCAACCCGAGGACAAGGGTGGTGCTGTTCTTGGAACAAATTAGGACTGTTATTATTATTTTTTCTGGATAACCTCTTTAAAAAGGAATATGTCATCAATTTGATGCTGCCCAAACTGCGGGCAGCATGAGACAGGTGCAGGGAGTGTGATCCCGGAACACTGTGAAATAATCTGAGGTGCTCGGGTGTTTCAGAGTTAAAATGCCCTCAGGACCTGGGTTACTAGTGATGGGGTGAGAGGGGTTCTGGCGGCTTTGACCAGTGTCTTAGCGGTGTATAGTAAACATGTGTATAGAAAAAGATAAGTCACTAAAGCAGCTGGGTGGGCAGCACAGAGGCCAGGACCCACCCTGAGAACCCGGCGGCATTTTCAAAGTATGATCACTCTGAAATAGATTATATATCCCTGACTAATTCATAGTGTCCAGGACGGGCGATGCCTGCACCTGCTGTATGCTGCCCGTGGTTTGTGCAGCTTAAAACTGGTGACAGGTTCCCTTCAAGAGTAGATGGTGTGAACAATCCATAGTGTAATATGTAATGTACTGACCGCAGAATAAAGTCATCACAAAATGGCGCAATGGTGACTCTATCACTTTAAAAGGGTAGCGGGAGGGTACAGAAACCTTGTCTGTTCACAATAAACCATCAATTTGGAATTCATCCAGTCATGGTGGACTGCATATATACTCTGTCTATCTATCTCATACCTATATATATATCATATCTATCTATCTATCTATCTATCTCATATCTATCTATCTATCTATCACATATCTATCTATCTATCTATCTCATATCTATCTATCTATCTATCTATCACATATCTATCTATTTATTTATCTCATATCTATCTATCTCATATCTATCTATCTCATATCTATCTATCTATCTATCACATATCTATCTATCTATCTATCACATATCTATCTATCTATCTATCTATATCTATCTATCTCATATCTATCTATCTATCTATCACATATCTATCTATTTATTTATCTCATATCTATCTATCTCATATCTATCTGTGGTAGCCCTTGGGGGGTGTATGGTAGGGATGGTATGGTGTTGGTATATGAGGGGTTAATATTAACCCTGTCACTCGTGACGCCAGGGTGAGGGCTGGTATGCTGAATCTATGTTCCGGCCTATCGCCGCCCTTCCCAGAAGCGATAGGTGCAATGAAATGACTGAAGATCCACAAGCAGATTTAACTTGAACTTGAATAACTTTACTGCAGTGCTTGCAATATCCGATGCGTAGTAACAGTTAATATAACAGTTCTTAGGTTGCTTAGCGACTGGCAGAAGTTGCGGACCTTGCATTAAACCTATAGTCTCTGAATTTGGGGAGTGATGTGCAGATCCGTCCGGATTTGGGGGGAAATATTGGGTCCGGTGATACTGCAGAGTGCTTAGGAGATGTCACACTCTATAATTTAGATCATTCAGCCGTTGCCGCAAGGCTCAGGCCTAACTCACTGCGATTACTGAGATATAGGTCTTCTCTCATCAAGAGCCAGGAGAAAGAGAGCGAGAAGATGGCCGCCGCTCCCTTATATGGGCAGGGGGCGTGGCGATTCTGATTGGTCCGAACGTCTGCCATTCACCAGTACATGGTGTGATGGGATTACTGACGTAAGAGGGCCTCCAAAGGTCCTTAAGCTAAAACCATAGAGTTCACCTTGTCACATGACCCGCAGGTCCTGCAACGCTAACAGAAACAGGTAATTAACCATTTATATACAGAAATAATACTATATACATTATTCTATGGACAAATTAGAAATCTATATACTATAATAGAGGCGACTAGGGGCGGACTGACTAACAGAGATTACTAAATCCTAGGGACTCTGGCTACGGGGACCCATAGATAAATAAGTACCGAATGAAATGCGGTACTGGGACACCACATATCTATCTATCTATCTATCTATCTCATATCTATCTATTTATCTATCTATCTCATATCTATCTATCTATCTCATATCTATGGATCTATTTATGTATCTCAGTGTTTTCCAAACAGTGTGCCTTTGGCTGTCTGGGCATGCTGGGAGTTGTAGGTTTGCAACAGCTGGAGACACACTCTTTGCAAAACACTGATCTATCTCATATCTATCTATCTATCTATCTATCTATCTATCTATCTATCTATCTCATATATATTTATTTATTTAGTTCATATCTATCTATCTCATATCTATCTATCTCATATCTATTTATTTATTTAGTTCATATCTATCTATCTCATATCTATCTATCTCATATCTATTTATTTATTTATTTATTTAGTTCATATCTATCTATCTATCTCATATCTATCTACCTCTCATATCTATCTATCTATCTATCTCATATCTATATATCTATCTATCTCTCATATCTATCTATCTATTTATTTATCTCATATCTATCTGTCTGTCTGTCATCTATATATATATATATATATATATATATATATATATATATTTATTTATATATGTGTGTGTATATCTGGAACAGGCTACGTCACACATCGTCTAGGAACAGCTAATCATGTGATCACACAAACTGACGTCACCAAAGAAACTCAAGCCGCGTCGTTAGGAAAACCCGTTGCCCAGCAACATTGGCCGCCGCCGAGTGACAGCTTAACGCATGCGCACTGCTTAAATCCGGTTAGCTAAACTACTTCCGGGGCAGGAAGCTTCATGTGAGGCTGTGGAGAGGTCACCCAGGTAAGTAATGATTCGTAGGGCAATGAGTTATCCTGCATTCTGCTGGTCAAGCTGTTAACCTTTACCGTACCAGTATAATGTGAGGCAGAGAGGTGAGTGCAGGACGGCCCCTGGTCCCGGGTGAGTGTCAGTTTATGAGTGCAGGGGATTAGGGCAAGGTGGTGAGTGACACCGGCTGGACAGTCATACAGGGTGATCCGGAGGCTTGTGAGACGTTTATGGGCTTTGTCATAGACACTTATGGGCTCCTGGAAATGTTATTATGCCCTATTAAAGTCATTATGTGTTATGATATATAATGAATCTCCTGTGAAACTACAACTCCCATTGTCCCCTGACAGCTTTCAGGAGAGGGCAACGTTAGATCAGTGATCTCCTAAAACTACAACTCCCATCATGCCCTGCCAGCCTCCTAAAGCAGTAGCCACCAATCCATTGTGCTACAGTGCAGCTCCTGCAAAACTACAACTCCCATCATGTCCTGCTAGCCGTCAGGAGAGCAATTCCTTAGCGACTACTGCTTTAGATCATTGTTCTCCAACCTGTGACTCTCCAGCTGTTGCAGAACTACAACTCCCATCATGCCCTGACAGTATACAGGAGAGCAATGGATTGGTGACTACTGCATTAGATCAATGTACTCCAACCTGTGACTCTCCAACTGTTGCAGAACTACAACACCTATTCTGCTCTGACAGTCTTCAGCTCTCATGGCATGATGGGAGTTGTAGTTTTCTGACAGTTACTCCCCAGTGGCTCCCCAGCTGTTGCAGAACCTTCAGCCATTGAGCCTACAACTTCCATCATGCCCCGACAGCCTTCGGGAGAGCAATGGATTGGTGACTACTGCTTTAGAGCAGTGGTCTCCAAACTGTTTCTCCCAGCTGTTGCAAAACTACAACTCATATCATTTCCTGACAACCAAATCAAGCCCTAACAGCTTTCAGCATGATGGGAGTTGTAGTTTTGCGACAGCTGGAGTGCCCCAGGTTGGGGGGGAAACACTGTCCCATAGTGTTGTGTTCTTACAGTCATGTGATCAGTGTGTCCTAAATCATGGCGTACTAGACCTTGCACAGTCCAGAAGCATATTGGGGGTTGTAGTTTTGCAACAGATGTGATAGTCTAAGGTTGTTGTGTTATTAGAGTCATGTGATCAAGAGACTCCCATCATGTGATGAATTGGTAACTCCAGCTTTAAATCAGTGATCTCCACCCTGTGGCTCTCCAGCTGTTGCAAAACTACAAATCCCATCATGCCCTGAGTTGCATGATGGGAGCCTTCAAATCACATGACACCATAACCTGTGGCTTTCACATTTGTTGCAAAACTACATCTCCCATCAGGCTTCTGGTATGTGTAGTATGACATATTTTAGGACATACTGATCACATGATTGCAATAACACAATGCTTTAGGGCAGTGTTCTCCAACCTGTGGCTCTCCAGCTGTTGCAAAATTACAACTCCCATCATGCCCTGACAGCCTGCGGTGCCGAGGAGTGGCGGACACTTTTTTCTGCAGGATGTTAAAGGTGGAAGTGCCGTAATCCATATTATATTTAATAG
This sequence comes from Hyla sarda, assembly GCF_029499605.1. NCBI lineage: Eukaryota > Metazoa > Chordata > Amphibia > Anura > Hylidae > Hyla > Hyla sarda. The sequence continues at coordinate 414,277,457 of NC_079192.1, forward strand.
GCGGTCAATATGTAGGTCTCCCGAAGAGTAAGTAGGTAGTAGGGATGTCCCGATACCATTTTTTTTAAGACCGAGTACCGATACTTTTTTTTAAGTACTTGCCGATACCAATTACTGATACTTTTTTCAATGTCATGTGACAGTTTTTTTTTTTTTTTCTTTAATAGTAAAATACCGTATTTTTCGCCATATAAGACGCACTTTTTCTTCCCCAAAACTGGGGGGAAAAGTCGGTGCGTCTTATACGGCGAATACACCCCTATCGCAGCGGTCACTGCGGCCATCAACGGCCGGGACCCGCGGCTAATACAGGACATCACCGATCGCGGTGATGCCCTGTATTAACCCTTCAGATCAAAGCTGACTGCCACGTCTGAAGGGAAAGTGACACTAACCCGGCTGTTCAGTCGGGCTGTTCGGGACCGCCGCGATTTCACCGTGGCGGTCCCGAACAGCCTGACTGAATAGCTGGGTTAGTGCTTACAGGACACCGGGAGGGACCTTACCTGCCTCCTCAGTGTCTTCTCCGTTCAGGGATCCCCTGTATGGCCGGCGCTCTCCTTCCTCGTCATCACGTCGTCGCGTACGTGCATCGGCGTGCGTAAAGACGTGATGGTGGTGACGGAGAGCGAGGATACCCGGCCGGCAGCAGAGACATTCCGAAGCAACGGGGACACGGCGACAGCGATGGAGAGACATCCTGGGCAGCGGTGACGGGTCCGGAGTGGCGGGGACACGTGAGTATTACCTCCTATGCAGTGGTCTTCAATCTGCGGACCTCCAGATGTTGCAAAACTACAACTGTCCGGGCATGCTGGGAGTTGTAGTTTTGCAACATCTGGAGGTCTGCAGGTTGAAGACCACTATTGGGTTCAAAATCTTTATTTTTTTAGATTTTGCACCTATAAATTGGGTGCGTCTTATACGAAAAATACAGTACTTTTTTTAAATTAAAAATATATGTGTTTTTTTATTTTGAACTTTTTGAAAAGGCGGGTGATTTAATAATTTTTTTTTGGGAAGGGGTTAATTTGCATTTATTATTTTTTACACATTTCCCCCCCCCCACAACTTTTTTTTTGTCTCCATAGGGGACTATTACATGCAATATGTAGATTGCATACTGATCAATTATATGCCATAGCATAGCATTGATCAGTGTTATCGGTGCTCCTTTACTAATGTCTGCCATGGCTGGCAGCAGTAAAGGAGCGACGATCAGACGCACGGAGTAGCTGATCGGGACACAGAGAGTGGCAGGACTCTCAGGATCAACTTTGATTGCGGTGTCTAAAGGGTTAATGCGGGTCCCGGTTGTGATGTGCGCTCAGCTGCTGAGCGCACTGCATAGCTCGGGAGCGAAGAGTGCAGGTGGCTTACCACACCACCTATCGGATTAGGTATCGGAGACTTTTGCATGACTACAACTAGTCGTGCAAATGTCCAGTATCGGTCCTGAGACCAGTATTGGGACATCCCTAGTAGACGCCCTCTTAATCATGATTAGACGTTTGTTTAGTGGTGGCTGAAGTTGCCTAAAATCCTGCACATGACGTATAGCTATATACATCCTACAGGGGCCTATATACCGTCTGATAACTGTCCCTCCATATATAGGAATATGCAGATCAGCTCATTACATCACCTTTTCAGGTGATGTTCCCTGGTATCAGCTTAGCTCCAGTTACGGAATATAAAAAGCTAATCGGGATTAATGCCAAGCCAGAACTCTCTCTCCAGAAGGAAAGAGCACCCATCACTGACGAGGGGCAAGTACCCCGAAACAGCTGTCTGAAGATGGGTGCTCTTTCCTTCTGGAGAGAGAGTTCTGCCTTGGCATTAATCCCGATTAGCTTTTTATATTCCGTAACTGGAGCTAAGCTGATACCAGGGAACATCGCCTGAAAAGGTGATGTAATGAGCTGATTTGCTTATTCCCCTACGGTGCTGGAGGGATTAGGCTCATAAGTGGGTTGGGGTCAGTTCACACACTGCCCGTTTTTTTTTTTTTTTTTGCATTTTCTTACTTAAAAGTGTATTTTTTAAGAGAAATATACCCATGAGGAGAAAGTGATTTGACCTATAATCACAACTGAGGTGTTTTATAAAGATTTGAAATCTTTAGATTTCACCCTAAATTCTGCTTTCTTACATCTACTGTGATTATCCAATGTTGCTTTAAAAAAAAAAAAAACAGTTTTTTACTGTAATTTCCACATTTACGGTAACAAATCACAATGTTTTCCAAGATTGTGGGAATCCTAACAAAAGCTGAATAAAAAAACAGCAAAAAATGTAATGTGCAAACACAGCCTAAAAAGAGGAGGTGTATAATTACTAAATATACTGATCCCGTAGAGATAGCAGCAGTATACAGATAGAGCTGGAGGGGACGTATATAACTACTATATATATATATATATATATATATATATATATAGCAGCAGTATACAGATAGAGCTGGTGAGGAGATATAGAACTATTATATTTACTGATCCTATAGAGCAGTGGTCTTCAACCTGCGGACCTCCAGATGTTGCAAAACTACAACTCCCAGCATGCCCGGACAGCCAACGGCTGTCCGGGCATGCTGGGAGTTGTAGTTTTGTAACATCTGGAGATCCGCCGGTTGAATACCACTGCTCTATAGAGATAGCAGCAGTATACAGATAGAGCTGGAGGGAAGGTGTATAACTACTAAATATCCTGATCCCATAGAGATAGCAGTAGTATACAAATACAGCTGGGGGGGAGGTGGATAACTACTATATATCCTCATGGCAGCAGCAGTATACAGAGAGCTGGAGGGGAGGTGTATAACTATTATATATCGTCATAGCAGCAGCAGTATGCAGATAGAGCTGGAGGGGAGGTGTATAACTACTGTATATCCTCATAGCAGCAGCAGTATACAGATAAAGCTGGAGGGGAGGTGTATAACTATTATATAGCCTGATAGCAGCAGTATACATAACACACAGAAATGAGTGTCCATAGACTTCAGCCCCTCGCCATCATATTGCACATGGTGTACTTGGCTCCTTGGAGTTGTCTTGCAGGTATGCATCTAGAAATGATCTCGACCTCTGACCCCTCCCGGTCCTCATTCCTGGATGAGGTGGCTGCCTACGCCCTTCTCATCTATGTCACTAATAGTCTATGACTGTGTCTTTAATGTCTTTGCAATTTAATAAATGTCATTTTTTTTCTTATTTATGACGAGTGGGAATGTCTATAAATGCCATGGAGGCTCCGCCTGTGTCCACCTCACGTCTCCTCAGCTGCGGATGTTCTGCCGGTGCGCGGATTTACACAGATTAGTGAGAAATGTGCAGAATATACCTGTCAGCGTTCTGGTGAATCAGGGCCGAGCATCAAACCATATTATATACACTCACCATAACTAATTATGCAGCTCCATTTGTTTTGTATCAGCCCTGCTGGATCCATCTGTTTACTGTAACTGGGTCATGTGATCACCAGTCTAACCCACAGAAAATCATAAGTTTAATGTGTCAGTGGAAGTGGTCAGTTACATTAATGTGAACTGACCCCAACCCACTTGAGTCTCAACAGTTTGAGCTTCTTGTTGCTGGAGTACACCCGGGGGATTAGACTGGTCTCTATAGGTTATTACATTGATAAGACTTTACATGCTCTCTCTGCAAAGCCATAGGAATCATGGGAAATGTAGGCTGCATTAGGAAATCATTTCTGTTCTGTAAAGAGATCAGTATGGCTGAAAAACCTACGCCTGCCACATCAGGTAAAACTGGTAAGTGCAGGGCATACACAAGAACCTCTGCATTATTCTTAAATAATAGCCTATGCTGCATCATTTAAGCAAAAAAATAAATAAAAAAAGTAAATAATAATGCCAAGGTGCTTCTTTAAAGGGGTATTCCCTGTATAAGGGCTATGTTGACCCTATTCTCCTCTCTCTGGTGACAGACTTCTTGTTTCTCCTATTTAGCTCCATAACGCTCCTCTGTTTTGCACACGCAGCCGCCTCGCCATGTCTTCCCTGTCGAGTTACGCCATCCGCATGTCCCGCCTGAGCGCTAGAATCTTCGGGGAGGTGGTAAGGCCGACGAATGATTACTCCATGAAAGTGGTGAAACTCTTCAGCGAGCAGCCCCTGGCGAAAAGGAAAGGAGTTTACGACTGGTACCCGCCACACAACGTCTATGCGCCGCTCATGCGCAATTTGAGATTTCTCGGCCTTTACAGGTAAATTATGTGTGATGGACAGACAGGGGCTTAGGTGCTGGTCACATGAAAGGCAGGATAGAGCGACAGATCAGTTGGCGGACCAGACAGGCACATATATGTGTGTGTGTGTGTGTGTGTGTGTATATATATATATATATATATATATATATATATATATATATATATATATACCGTATAAGCCGAGACCCCTAATTTCAACCCAAAATCCCAAGAAAAGTTATTGACTCGAGTATAAGCCTAGGGTGGGAAATACCTCATCTCCCCCTGTCATCATCCAGACCCGTCATTAACATCCTCATCATCATCCCCTTGTCATCATCCCACACATCCCCCCTTCATCATCCCCTTGTCATCATCCCACACATCCCCCCTTCATCATCCCCTTATCATCCCGCACATCCCCCCTTCATCATCCCCTTATCATCCCGCACATCCCCCCTTCATCATCCCCTTATCATCCCACACATCCCCCCTTCATCATCCCATTGTAATCATCCCACCCCCCCCCCTTCATCATCCCCACCCCCCTTCATCATCCCCACACCCCCCCCTTCATCATCCTCTTCTCATCATTCGCCCTCAGTGGTCTTCAACCTGCGGACCTCCAGAGGTTTCAAAACTACAACTCCCAGCAAGCCCGGGCAGCCATCGGCTGTCCGGGCTTGCTGGGAGTTGTAGTTTTGAAACCTCCGGAGGTCCGCAGGTTGAAGACCACTGCGGCCTTCAACATCATCCAGCCCCCCTCTCACCCCCTTTTAGTTCTGAGTACTCACCTCCGCTCGGCGCTGGTCCGGTCCTGCAGGGCTGTCCGGTGAGGAGGTGGTCCGGTGAGGAGGTGGTCCGGGCTGCTATCTTCACCGGGGGCGCCTCTTCTCCGCGCTTCCGGCCCGGAATAGAGGCGTTGCCTTGACAATGACGCAGAAGTACGTTGGCAATGAACGCACCTCTGCGTCGTTGTCACGGCAACGTGACTATTCTGAGGCCGGGCCCGACGCGCTTAGAAGAGGCCTCCCCGGTGAAGATAGCAGCCCGGAACCACTATCCCACCGGACCACCTCCTCACCGGACAGCCCTGCAGGACCGGACCAGCGCCGAGCGGAGATGAGTACTCAGAACTAAAGGGGGTGAGAGGGGGCTGGATGATGTTGAAGGCCGCAGTGGTCTTCAACCTGCGGACCTCCGGAGGTTTCAAAACTACAACTCCCAGCAAGCCCGGACAGCCGATGGCTGCCCGGGCTTGCTGGGAGTTGTAGTTTTGAAACCTCTGGAGGTCCGCAGGTTGAAGACCACTGCGGGTGGGGGAGTTCACTCGAGTATAAGCCGAGGGGGGTGTTTTCAGCACGAAAAATCGTGCTGAAAAACTCGGCTTATACTAGAGTATATACGGTATATATAATTTTGTTTGCATATAAATATAATATATATCATTTTTTTTCTCCTCTATTGCTTATACAATTCTTTGCAGTGCTATTGTTTTGCATTGAATTGACATGGCATTAGTACGGCATGACTATGGCAGGCTGTATATGTAGATCTGTCATGGCAGCCACGGAGGCTGTTGCCATGACAGAAATTCGGCTTATCGGCAAGGTAATTGCCGATACCGATAATGTCCAAAATCGCGATTATCGGCCAAACCAATAATCAGTCGATCCCTACCATGAACCGCCACTAACATACATTCTACCTGACTAGATTCTCTGACCACTCTTGATCACTGCATTTAGAACAGTGTTTCCCAACCAGTGTGCCTCCAGCTGTTGCAAAACTGCAACCCCCAGAATTCCCGGACAGCCTTCAGCATTCCGGCCTTTGGATACAAGTTGAAGGGGGTTTTCAAGGACATTCGCCAATATCCGACTGTTGGGGGGGGGGGGGGGGGGGTGTACAGCTTTTTGCAGCCCTTTGGTTAGCTGAGTGACTGTACAGTGCTGTGCCTGGCAGAACGTGAACAGGGGAAGCACTGGCATTGCCTTCAAACCAGCTGACAACCAGCTGACTAACGAGAGGGCAGGGAGTCAGTCCTCCACCTATCATATATATTGGCAACCTGTCCTAATGATAGGTCATCAATATTGAAGTCCTGAAATTCCTTTTTTTAAGGGGTTAAAGCAGTGTTTTCTAACGAGGGTGCCTTCAGCTGTTGGAAAATCAACCTACATGGCAGCTGCCGGCTGCTACCTGCAGCTGACACCCGCCATTAATGATCAACATCTGGCATCACTTTGATATCTTCATTTTACTGTCTAGAGCAGTGTTTCCCAACCAGGGTGCCTCCAGCTGTTTCTAAATCACACTATGGAGAAGGCTATGAATCCGAGCCGGCTCCATACACGGTGGATGCCTGCTATAATCTGCAGCTGACACCCACCGTTAATGACTGACAACATAGACCACTTTGATGCTGTCATTTTACTGTCTAGACCAGTGTTTCCAAGGGTGGCAAAACTACAGTATGGAGCAGGTTTGGGAGCTAAGCCTGCTCTAAACATAGCGGATGTCGGCTGCTATCTGCAGCTGACACCCGCTGTTAATGGTGTACATCGGAAATGACTTTGATGCTGTCAATTTACCTGTCTAGATCTGACTTTTCAATCAGGGTGCCTCCAGCTGTTGCAAAACTGCAGTATGGAGACGTTTTGGCAGCCGAGCCTGCTCCATACATAGCGGATGCTAGCTGCTATTTGCAGCTAACACCCGCCATTAATGATGCTGTCATTTTATCTGTTTAGATCATGATTTCCCAACCAGGGCACCTCCAGCTGTTGCAAAACTACAACCCCAAGCATGCCCGGACAGCTTTGGCTGTCCGGGCATGCTGGGGGTTGTAGTTTTGCAACAGCTGGAGGCACCCTGGTTGGGAAACACTGTGGTAAAGGGATTATAGCTGTGTGCACTACAGCACGGCCCCCATTTGTGAAGGTAAAGTAACTTGTTACCCTTTGCAGGGATGAACACGAGGACTTCAAAGAAGAAATGAAGCGTTTGAGGCGACTGCGCGGTAAAGGAACGCCCAAGAAGGGTGAAGGAAAGAGGGCAAAGAAGAAGACATAGGCCCCACAATATACAGTGGCGGACACTTATAGAGGGGTCTACTCCCTACCGTGCAGATCTGCCCCCTGTACGTGCAGCTCATTTTGTGGAGGAGATGTTGGCGGTACACATCACCTATCTGGATGGGATGTCATTCTATTTCACATAGCGGGACGGAACGTCTCGCCTGCAGAATAAAGAGATTGTTTATATATGAAGGTGTCTGTCACTTCAAAATGGGAAATTCTGTCATTTACTCTGGCACATACCCTAACAGCTATATATTCGTGTATATAGGGGCAGTATTATAGTAGGTATATTCTTGTATATAGGAGCAGTATTATAGTAGTTATATTCTTGTATATAGGAGCAGTATTATAGTAGGTATATTCTTGTATATAGGAGCAGTATTATAGTAGTTATATTCTTGTATATAGGAGCAGTATTATAGTAGTTATATTCTTGTATATAGGGAGCAGTATTATAGTAGTTATATTCTTGTATATAGGAGCAGTATTATAGTAGGTATATTCTTGTATATAGGAGTAGTTATAGTCTTGTATATAGGAGCAGTATTATAGTAGATATATTCTTGTATATAGGAGCAGTATTATAGTAGTTATATTCTTGTATATAGGAGCAGTATTATAGTAGTTATATTCTTGTATATAGGAGCAGTATTATAGTAGTTATATTCTTGTATATAGGAGGCAGTATTATAGTAGTTATATTCTTGTATATAGGGGCAGTATTATAGTAGTTATATTCTTGTAGATAGGAGCAGAATTATAGTAGCTATATTCTTGTATATAGGAGCAGTATTATAGTAGTTATATTCTTGTATATAGGAGTAGTATTATAGTAGTTATATTCTTGTATATAGGAGCAGTATTATAGTAGTTATATTCACGTATATAGGAGGCAGTATTATAGTAGTTATATTCTTGTATATAGGAGCAGTATTATAGTAGTTATATTCTTGTATATAGGAGCAGTGTTATAGTAGTTATATTCATGTATATAGGAGCAGTATTATAGTAGTTATATTCTTGTATATAGGAGCAGTATTATAGTAGGTATATTCTTGTATATAGGAGCAGTATTATAGTAGTTATATTCTTGGAGAAATGAAGAGAAAGTCCAGCATGGCAACTCAAGCAATACTTGGTACTTTATTTAGCAATCAGCCAACATGGAAGACAGGTGACGCGTTTCGGCCACAATACGTAGCCTTAGTCGTACGTAGTTATATTCTTGTATATAGGAGGCAGTATTATAGTAGTTATATTCTTGTATATAGGAGGCAGTATTATAGTAGTTATATTCTTGTATATAGGAGGCAGTATTATAGTAGTTATATTCTTGTATATATAGGAGCAGTGTTATAGTAGTAATATTCTTGTACATAGGAGCAGTATTATAGTAGTTATATTCTTGTATATAGGAGGCAGTGTTATAGTAGTAATATTCTTGTATATAGGAGCAGTATTATAGTAGTTATATTCTTGTATATAGGAGGCAGTGTTATAGTAGTTATATTGTATATAGGAGGCAGTATAATAGTTATATTCTTGTATATAGGAGGCAGTGTTATAGTAGTTATATTGTGTATATAGGAGGCAGTATTATAGTAGTTATATTCTTGTACATAGGAGCAGTATTATAGTAGGTATATTCTTGTATATAGGAGCAGTATTATAGTAGTTATATTCCTGTATATAGGAGGCAGTATTATAGTAGTTATATTCCTGTATATAGGAGCAGTATTATAGTAGTTATATTCTTGTACATAGGAGGCAGTATTATAGTAGTTATATTCTTGTATATAGGAGGCAGTATTATAGTAGTTATACTCTTGTATATAGGAGCAGTATTATAGTAATTATATTCTTGTATATAGGAGCAGTATTATAGTAGATATATTCTTGTATATAGGGACAGTATTATAGTAGTTATATTCTTGTATATAGGAGGCAGTATTATAGTAGTTATACTCTTGTATATAGGAGCAGTATTATAGTAGTTATATTCTTGTATATAGGAGCAGTATTATAGTAGATATATTCTTGTATATAGGGACAGTATTATAGTAGTTATATTCTTGTATATAGGGGGCAGTATTATAGTAGTTATATTCTTGTATATAGGAGCAGTATTATAGTAGTTATATTCTTGTATATAGGAGGCAGTATTATAGTAGTTATATTCTTGTATATAGGAGCAGTATTATAGTAGTTATATTCTTGTATATAGGAGGCAGTATTATAGTAGTTATATTCTTGTATATAGGAGCAGTATTATAGTAGTTATAGTCTTGTATATAGGAGCAGTATTATAGTAGTTATATTCTTGTATATAGGAGGCAGTATTATAGTAGTTATAGTCTTGTATATAGGAGCAGTATTATAGTAGTTATATTCTTGTACATAGGGGGCAGTATAGTATATATTCCATACCTTAGTTTCCATGTAATGGTTGATCACATTTATTTAGGCTGGAATTTCCCTTTAATGGGCAGTAAGAAAAATCTTCAGTTTCCTGGGTTCTCCTTATAATAATGTGACGGCCCCATAAAGAAGCAGTGGACCCTAATCACGTTCAATCCCGTCTTGTGTCTAATTCTCTGCCTCCGTCTCCTTACTAGGCTCTGTAAGGAATGGAAGAGAATTGTGACGTCACGGCCGCAGGGTACAATGACGTCAGAGCCGCAGCGGGGACGCGCTCACTGCACCTGAGCAGGGGGAGGGACCAGCAGGCGAGGGTTCCCCCTGCGTAACGTTAACAGCACCTTTCTGACCACGCCCCACTTCCATTTCATTGGTCCACGGCTTACGAGTGCGCGTACGCTGCCCCTGGCTCCGCCCCCTCAGGTGACGCACTGGACAGCTGGGCCGACTGTCTTTCGTGCTCGCTCCCGCGGCTCCGGATAACTTCAAGATGGCGGCGCTAAGCGGGGGATCGGCTGAGGGGCCCTCACTGCTCAACGGGGACCTGGAGTCCGAGGCCGGGAGCCTGAGCGGAGCCGGGGAGATGTCAGCGGCTGGGGGTTACCCGGAGGAGGTGAGGGGCAGCCTGCGGGGGAGCACCACAAACCCATCGGGGACCTGCCTGTCAGATGCTGCACAGATAGGATGTCCGTGCACATCGTGACAGAGTGGGGGGATACTTGTTATTGGTGTGTCGTGATATGTCACTGTGGTTACCGGCGGGGATCTGTTATCGGTGCCTACCGTTCCCTTAGTGATCCGTCTATGGAATCTGCGCCTGTCATCCCGGGCTATTGTGTCTGTCACACGCTGTCGCGACATTGCTGGTGCTGTTTGTATGCTTTTCTGTCTATATCGTGACACAGTGGGTGTGTTTGTGACGTGTTTGTGTATTTATGTCATGACATAGAGGTGTTGTGTTCCTATGACCTGTCATTGTGCAGGTGTCATCCCTTTGTACCATTCACTATGGGTCATGATATGAGGCCTATGTCATGACATTCTTATGAAGATTTTTTTGGTGCATTAGGTCGCTGTCAGACTTTTAATTACATTTCACATAGTTTCATGATATTCTGGTAGTGTTTTGGGTGTCACAACATCCGTGCTGTGTCTCCATGTCACAATATTGTTGTAGTAGTGTTTGTGTGTCCATGTCATGAGTATGTAGTGTCTTGTTTTGTTTGTGTCCATATCTTGATGTTGTTGTAGTAGTAGTAGTAGTAGTAGTGTGTCTTGTGTCCATGTCGTGATGTAGCAGTAGTGTGTCTTGTGTCCATGTCGTGATGTAGCAGTAGTGTGTCTTGTGTCCATGTCGTGATGTAGCAGTAGTGTGTCTTGTGTCCATGTTGTGATGTAGCAGTAGTGTGTCTTGTGTCCATGTCGTGATGTAGCAGTAGTGTGTCTTGTGTCCATGTCGTGATGTAGCAGTAGTGTGTCTTGTGTCCATGTCGTGATGTAGCAGTAGTGTGTCTTGTGTCCATGTCGTGATGTAGCAGTAGTGTGTCTTGTGTCCATGTCGTGATGTAGCAGTAGTGTGTCTTGTGTCCATGTCGTGATGTAGCAGTAGTGTGTCTTGTGTCCATGTCGTGATGTAGCAGTAGTGTGTCTTGTGTCCATGTCGTGATGTAGCAGTAGTGTGTCTTGTGTCCATGTCGTGATGTAGCAGTAGTGTGTCTTGTGTCCATGTCGTGATGTAGCAGTAGTGTGTCTTGTGTCCATGTCGTGATGTAGTAGTAGTAGTAGTAGTGTCTTGTGTCCATGTCCTGAAGTAGCAGTAGTAGTGTGTCTTGTGTCCACATCGTGGTGTAGTGGTAGTGTGTCCACGTCGGGGTGTAGTGGTAGTGTGTCCACGTCGGGGTGTAGTGGTAGTGTGTCCACGTCGGGGTGTAGTGGTAGTAGTGTCCACGTCGGGGTGTAGTGGTAGTAGTGTCCACGTCGGGGTGTAGTGGTAGTAGTGTCCACGTCGGGGTGTAGTGGTAGTAGTGTCCACGTCGGGGTGTAGTGGTGGTAGTGTCCACGTCGGGGTGTAGTGGTGGTAGTGTCCACGTCGGGGTGTAGTGGTGGTAGTGTCCACGTCGGGGTGTAGTGGTGGTAGTGTCCACGTCGGGGTGTAGTGGTGGTAGTGTCCACGTCGGGGTGTAGTGGTGGTAGTGTCCACGTCGGGGTGTAGTGGTGGTAGTGTCCACGTCGGGGTGTAGTGGTGGTAGTGGTGTCCACGTCGGGGTGTAGTGGTGGTAGTGGTGTCCACGTCGGGGTGTAGTGGTGGTAGTGGTGTCCACGTCGGGGTGTAGTGGTGGTAGTGGTGTCCACGTCGGGGTGTCCATGTCGTGGTGTAGTTGTAGTAGTAGTGTGTCGTGTGTCCATGTCGTGGTGTAGTAGTAGTGTGTCCATGTCGTGATGTAGTAGTAGTAGTGTCTTGTGTCCATGTCGTGATGTAGTAGTAGTAGTGTCTTGTGTCCATGTCGTGATGTAGTAGTAGTAGTAGTAGTAGTAGTAGTGTCTTGTGTCCATGTCGTGATGTAGTAGTAGTAGTAGTAGTAGTAGTAGTAGTGTCTTGTGTCCATGTCGTGATGTAGTAGTAGTAGTAGTAGTAGTAGTAGTGTCTTGTGTCCATGTCGTGATGTAGTAGTAGTAGTAGTAGTAGTAGTAGTAGTAGTAGTAGTAGTGTCTTGTGTCCATGTCGTGATGTAGTAGTAGTAGTAGTAGTAGTAGTAGTAGTGTCTTGTGTCCATGTCGTGATGTAGTAGTAGTAGTAGTAGTAGTAGTAGTAGTAGTGTCTTGTGTCCATGTCGTGATGTAGTAGTAGTAGTAGTAGTAGTAGTAGTGTCTTGTGTCCATGTCGTGATGTAGTAGTAGTAGTAGTAGTAGTAGTAGTAGTAGTGTCTTGTGTCCATGTCGTGATGTAGTAGTAGTAGTAGTAGTAGTAGTAGTAGTAGTAGTAGTGTCTTGTGTCCATGTCGTGATGTAGTAGTAGTAGTAGTAGTAGTAGTAGTAGTAGTGTCTTGTGTCCATGTCGTGATGTAGTAGTAGTAGTAGTAGTAGTGTCTTGTGTCCATGTCGTGATGTAGTAGTAGTAGTAGTAGTGTCTTGTGTCCATGTCGTGATGTAGTAGTAGTAGTAGTAGTGTCTTGTGTCCATGTCGTGATGTAGTAGTAGTAGTAGTAGTGTCTTGTGTCCATGTCGTGATGTAGTAGTAGTAGTAGTAGTGTCTTGTGTCCATGTCATGGTGTAGTAGTAGTGTCTCCATGTCGTGGTGTAGTAGTAGTGTGTCCATGTTGTGATGTAGTAGTAGTAGTAGTAGTGTCTTGTCTCCATGTCGTGGTGTAGTAGTAGTGTGTCCATGTTGTGATGTAGTAGTAGTGTGTCGTGTGTCCATGTAGTGGTAGTAGTGTTTTGTTTCTCTTTCTACCCATGTTGTGACATCAACCAATATCATGTTGCGCTGATGTCACTTTGTCACCATAGGTAACTACAGGAATAGGATATGTCGGGACATTGACATCAGGGCTCCCATATGGATGTCACAACATGGAAATCCAGTGTGTTTTGTTTTGTTTTTTGGGACAGCTGCATGTTTTATCATAATATTATGTCAGGTGCAGTTGAGTGTTCGGTTCATAAAATATATATGTGTATATTTATTTAATAAGATTGTGAACATGGCCTCTGTGGCGTTGGTCTTGTTCATATCTTTATTTCATCCTATTTTTGTCCTTGTTATGATGAAATCCGGTCCTTGACCTTCTGCATGTGGTGATCTTGTGCTTGAAGAAGCAGTGCTGCACTGTAAAGTATAAGGGGGAGAACATAGCTGCCAGCCAGAGCTTTACACAATCAATAGGTCAATGTTTTTCAACCTAGGTGCCTCCAGCTGTTGCAAAACTACAGCTCCCAGTTGTATTTCTGCAACAGCTGAAAACACACTTGTTGGGAAACACCGCAAAAGGCCAAAAAGCTGTCAAGGAATGCTGGGAATTGTAGTTTTGCAACAGCTGGAGACACTTGTTGTGAACCACTGGTCTATTGGCTGGCAGAACTACCACTCCCATCATAGCCTGTAAGCTTTTTGGCCTTTTGCAGTGTTTCCCAACCAGGGTACCTCCAGCTGTTACAAAAGTACAACTCCAAGCATGCCTGGGAGTTGTATTTTAGCAACAGCTGGAGGCACCCTGGTTGGGAAACACTGGCCTGTTGACTGTATTAAGGCTGCTGGCAGCTCTCTCCTCCCACCCATACTTTACAGTGCAGCTTCTTCAGGGGTTCCCAACCAGTATGTCTCAAGCTGTTGCAAAACTACAACTCCCAGCATGTCCTGATAGCCCCAGCCTCAGGTGTCCTGTGTGTTATGTATGATGGGACCCTCCTCCTCCTCCTCCTCGTCTGTCTGCACATCCAATGACATAGATCAGTGTTCCTCAGCTTGTTGCTTTCTATCTGTTGCAAAACTACAACTCCCAGCATGGCCATGTAAAGTGAACACTGGCTGCAAGGTTGCTAATCATACTGGGGATCTCTTTTGTGGGGCCCTGTGATCTGCTTGTTCTGGGGGGGTCTCTTTTGGGGTGCCCTGTGATCGGCTTATCCTGGGGGTCTCTTTTGTGGGGCCCTGTGATCGGCTTATCCTGGGGGTCTCTTTTGTGGGGCCCTGTGATCGGCTTATCCTGGGGGTCTATTTTGTGGGGCCCTGTGATCGGCTTATCCTGGGGGTCTATTTTGTGGGGCCCTGTGATCGGCTTATCCTGGGGGTCTATTTTGTGGGGCCCTGTGATCGGCTTATTCTGGGGGTCTCTTTTGGGGTGCCCTGTGATCGGCTTATGCCTGGGATATCTGTATTGGGGCGTCTATGATCAACTTATTCTGGGGGACTCCCCTGTGGGTCACTCTGTGATTGGCTTATGCTGGGGGTCTCCCTGGTGATATGCCATGTTATTGGCTCATTATGGGGGTCTCTGTGATGGTGTGCCATGTTATTGGCTCATTATGGGGGTCTCTGTGATGGTGTGCCCTGTGATTGGCTCATTCTGGGGGTCTCTGTGATGGTGTGCACTGTGATTGGCTCATTCTGGGGGTCTCTGTGATGGTGTGCACTGTGATCGGCTCATTCTGGGGGTCTCTGTGATGGTGTGCACTGTGATCGGCTCATTCTGGGGGTCTCTGTGATGGTGTGCCATGTTATTGGCTCATTATGGGGGTCTCTGTGATGGCGTCCCCCTGTGATTGGCTCATTCTGGGGGTCTCTGTGATGGTGTGCACTGTGATTGGCTCATTCTGGGGGTCTCTGTGATGGTGTGCCATGTTATTGGCTCATTATGGGGGTCTCTGTGATGGTGTGCCCTGTGATTGGCTCATTCTGGGGGTCTCTGTGATGGTGTGCACTGTGATTGGCTCATTCTGGGGGTCTCTGTGATGGTGTGCACTGTGATCGGCTCATTCTGGGGGTCTCTGTGATGGTGTGCACTGTGATCGGCTCATTCTGGGGGTCTCTGTGATGGTGTGCCATGTTATTGGCTCATTATGGGGGTCTCTGTGATGGCGTCCCCCTGTGATTGGCTCATTCTGGGGGTCTCTGTGATGGTGTGCACTGTGATTGGCTCATTCTGGGGGTCTCTGTGATGGTGTGCCCTGTGATCGGCTCATTCTGGGGGTCTCTGTGATGGTGTGCACTGTGATCGGCTCATTCTGGGGGTCTCTGTGATGGTGTGCACTGTGATCGGCTCATTCTGGGGGTCTCTGTGATGGTGTGCACTGTGATCGGCTCATTCTGGGGGTCTCTGTGATGGTGTGCACTGTGATCGGCTCATTCTGGGGGTCTCTGTGATGGTGTGCACTGTGATCGGCTCATTCTGGGGGTCTCTGTGATGGTGTGCACTGTGATTGGCTCATTCTGGGGGTCTCTGTGATGGTGTGCACTGTGATCGGCTCATTCTGGGGGTCTCTGTGATGGTGTGCACTGTGATCGGCTCATTCTGGGGGTCTCTGTGATGGTGTGCCATGTTATTGGCTCATTATGGGGGTCTCTGTGATGGCGTCCCCCTGTGATTGGCTCATTCTGGGGGTCTCTGTGATGGTGTGCACTGTGATTGGCTCATTCTGGGGGTCTCTGTGATGGTGTGCCCTGTGATCGGCTCATTCTGGGGGTCTCTGTGATGGTGTGCACTGTGATCGGCTCATTCTGGGGGTCTCTGTGATGGTGTGCACTGTGATCGGCTCATTCTGGGGGTCTCTGTGATGGTGTGCACTGTGATCGGCTCATTCTGGGGGTCTCTGTGATGGTGTGCACTGTGATCGGCTCATTCTGGGGGTCTCTGTGATGGTGTGCACTGTGATCGGCTCATTCTGGGGGTCTCTGTGATGGTGTGCACTGTGATTGGCTCATTCTGGGGGTCTCTGTGATGGTGTGCACTGTGGCTCATTCTGGGGGTCTCTGTGATGGTGTGCACTGTGATTGGCTCATTCTGGGGGTCTCTGTGATGGTGTGCACTGTGATCGGCTCATTCTGGGGGTCTCTGTGATGGTGTGCACTGTGATCGGCTCATTCTGGGGGTCTCTGTGATGGTGTGCCCTGTGATTGGCTCATTCTGGGGGTCTCTGTGATGGTGTGCACTGTGATTGGCTCATTCTGGGGGTCTCTGTGATGGTGTGCACTGTGATCGGCTCATTCTGGGGGTCTCTGTGATGGTGTGCACTGTGATCGGCTCCTTCTGGGGGTCTCTGTGATGGTGTACACTGTGGCTCATTCTGGGGGTCTCTGTGATGGTGTGCACTGTGATTGGCTCATTCTGGGGGTCTCTGTGATGGTGTGCACTGTGGCTCATTCTGGGGGTCTCTGTGATGGTGTGCACTGTGATTGGCTCATTCTGGGGGTCTCTGTGATGGTGTGCACTGTGATTGGCTCATTCTGGGGGTCTCTGTGATGGTGTGCACTGTGATCGGCTCATTCTGGGGGTCTCTGTGATGGTGTGCACTGTGATCGGCTCATTCTGGGGGTCTCTGTGATGGTGTGCACTGTGATTGGCTCATTCTGGGGGTCTCTGTGATGGTGTGCACTGTGATTGGCTCATTCTGGGGGTCTCTGTGATGGTGTGCACTGTGATCGGCTCATTCTGGGGGTCTCTGTGATGGTGTGCACTGTGATCGGCTCATTCTGGGGGTCTCTGTGATGGTGTGCACTGTGATCGGCTCATTCTGGGGGTCTCTGTGATGGTGTGCACTGTGATTGGCTCATTCTGGGGGTCTTTGTGATGGTGTGCACTGTGATCGGCTCATTCTGGGGGTCTCTGTGATGGTGTGCACTGTGATCGGCTCATTCTGGGGGTCTCTGTGATGGTGTGCACTGTGATCGGCTCATTCTGGGGGTCTCTGTGATGGTGTGCACTGTGATCGGCTCATTCTGGGGGTCTCTGTGATGGTGTGCACTGTGATTGGCTTAAATAGGGGGCACATTATTTAGCCGTTCTAGTTGTCTGTGGCAGCTCTTCCAACTCTTCTTCTGGCTCCCAAGGTCTACAGAGTCATGTTTGCCCACAGTGCCTAGGTGTCCAACCTTCAGCCTTCCGCTGTCTGGGCATGCTGGGAGTTGTAGTTTTGTATCAGTTGAAGGTCCTCAGGTTGGACACCTTGGGTATAGTAAATTCAGCGACTATTAGGGTTTGTGAATCATTGCTCCAGCCTATAGAGAATACGGGCTGAAACCTCTTGCCAAAAGCTGACCGCCCAATATGGACACCCGTGGGGGGAGATGCCCTTCTGATAACCAGTGACCTCATTATGGTGGTTCGCTGGTGCCCATATTATGATAGCAGCGAGTACTTGTACTGTAATGCCTGCACATCTGAGGGATCTCCCTATATAATCAATAGCTGTCAGCCATGAGACAGATGTTCCTCACTTCCCTCTCAATACACATACATGCTCAGTTCAGTTGAGTGTGCATATATTCTTAATAGGGAAGGAATAAGCCAGACCGCTGACAATGCTATTTGCCCCCACCGACTGGACTTTTGGGGGTGACAGCCATATATACATATCTCCATCCATCTATGAAAACAAGAATGTCGCTAATAGCCGCCTTCAGGTCGTGACCTGGAGCATAATTTCGGATGACCCCTGTTACTCACACCCAGAGCGCCAGAATCCACTCTTATGTGTCAAGTGAACCCAGGACTCTGCGGCTTCTTACAATACGTCTCAGACTTATCAGCTTTGTAGTTTGTAGAAGAACTGGTTCGGCCATGTTGCTTTTTGTTACCATCCTTTTTACTGTTATGTTGTGTCTTCTGTATTAATCGGTGTATACGTTCCAGACTCCTGTATTATTGGGTATGTGCTTCCCGTAGTTATTGGCTGCTGTATGATCCAGAGGAAGTTGTGTAGTTCTTTCCAGTCTGACCACGGTGCTCTCTGCTGACACCTCTCTCTGTGTCAGGAACTGTCCAGAGCAGGAATAAATCCCCATAGCAAACCTCTCCTGCTCTGGACAGTTCCTGACATGGACAGAGGTGTCAGCAGAGAGCATTGTGGTCAGACAGAAAATAACTACACAACTTCCTCTGGAGCATACAGCAGCTAAGTACTGGAAGGATTAAGATTTTTAAATAGAAGTAATTTACAAATCTGTATAAATCTGTACCCCTTTATAATTTTTTACATTTTTTTATTTATTTTTGAAACCCCCTGACATCATAGAAATAGATGTGGTTGTGCACAATATCATCTCTTGTCATCCCCATGCAGTCATAGGCCATTGCTAGAGAGCCCTAGGTTGGGGGACCTGGGTAGGATAGTACAGAGCTCTTACAGTGGTCTCCAAACTTTCGGCCTCCAGCTGTTGCAAAACTACAGCTCCCAGCATGCCCGGACAGCCGTTGGCTGTCCGGGCATGCTGGGAGTTGTAGTTTTTCAACAGCTATAAGTCGCAGTTTGGAGACATAAAATTCTGTTGTCCTACAGACGCCACTAGAGGGGGGCTGGAGAGTTATTCTGTGTACTGTATATAGGAGATTAGTACAATGACAACAGTCTGGAAAGCTGCTGTAGCTGCCGCAATGGTTGTCAAGTTTATCAAACTCGGGCAAAACACAATGGCGGCTTCTTCTCCAGAGATGAGGCTAAATGGGTTATAACCCAATATTTATAGTTCATCACCTACCCACAGGATCCCCTCCATTTACTATGAAATATGGGGATCTCTTGAGTCAAGGTAGGTGTGTGCTGCTCCATTCATTCTCTCCGGACTGGCACAGATGGCAGAGTACAGCGCTTGGCTTATCTCTAGGACATCCTTGACCCCTGACCTAGTCACCTTCTGTTCTCGTGATCAGTGGGGGGGGTCCCAGCAGCCAGACCTCTATCAATCAGAGACCTATCCATCCTAGCATAACCCCTTTCATACACTTCCAAATAGTGAGACCACACCTATTCTGCCGGTAATGCCAATAAAATGACAGGACAGCCCCATTATGGTGCCTGTTTTGCAGACTGATTCCTTGGACAGACCAGTGAAGATCGTGATTGTTGGCGAAGTATGGGTTAATATATTGTCTATCATATGTACACAGAACATGGCAAAATCCATCAATCCAGTATTAAAGGGGTATTGCCCTAGAAAACATTATTATTTTATTATTGTTATTATTTTATTATTGTTGTTATTTTATTATTGTTGTTGTTTTATTATTGTTGTTGTTTTATTATTGTTGTTGTTTTATTATTGTTGTTGTTATTTTGTTATTATTTTATTATTGTTGTTATTTTATTATTTTATTATTTTATTATTTTATTATTGTTATTATTTTATTATTTTTATTATTACTATTTTATTTATTATTTTAATTATTTTATTATTGTTATTTTATTATTGTTATTTTATTATTGTTATTTTATTATTGTTATTTTATTATTATTTTATTATTATTGTTGTTATTATTATTAAATATCATTTTTTTTTTATGGGAAGGAGGTGCAGCAGGGGCCCATGGTTGGCTCAGCAGAGTTGTTACATGTCACAGGCTGCAGGGCAGTAGGCCTGGCTGGGTGTACAGTCCCCCTACACATGGCAGCACCCACGCTGTTGGCAGCAGCAGTACAGGGCAGTCTCCTCTGGCCATGTACTGATGACAGTTTCCCTCCCCCAGATCTCAGTACAGGCTGGGTGGATGCACAGACTGAGGGCCAGGACACACCGTGCCACATCTCGTGCTCACTACAAGGCGGTGCCACAGGGACCTTGGAATAAGAGGAAGTGCCGAAGGAGCTACTGCCCTCCGCCGCCAACATTGAGCAGTGGCACAGGTGACTTAGTGCTGGATTCAAAAGAAATCATCAGTTGGGTAATCTCTTTACGCCGCAGCTTGGGCTGCCAAATCCCAGGTGCCGGGATAAAATCATAGTCACCATGTTGACCCGGAACCTGGGATTTGTCAAGATATGTAAACCTATGGAGATTCCTGGAGTTCTGTGTAAAAGCTGAGATTGTTCTGCATCTTTAGCTCGTCCTAAATACGATGTCGCTTAGGCCTATGACAGCTCTTGGGTTGTATTGTCAAGCACCACAGGCAGACATGAAGCACTCTCTGGACACCTTCTGCCTCCATTGCCCTCTGTATATTAGCTTAAAGGGTACTTTACATCAAAAACAACTTTTGATATATTATAGATTAATGTATGCAGAATAACTTTCCAACAGCATGTTATTTAAAAAAAAAAAAAAAAAAAAAAAAAAAAATATATATATATATATATATATATATATATATATATATATATATATATATATATATATATATATATATGCTTCTTTCTGTTTAATTTTCCACTTTGAAAAAATGACCGCTAGGGTTCTCCCTACCAGTCCTGGCCGCAAGCCTTTTTTTTTTTTTTTTTTTTGTTTATTTTTTTTATATAGATTTCAGACTCATGCTGGAGTCCTAAATCTCAGACTGCAGCCGGGACACAGACAAGCTCAGCACTGCTCCCTTCTAGGGAACAGTGCTGAACTTGTCTGTGTCCCGGCTGCAGTCTGAGATTGACTCCAGCATGAGTCTGAAATCTATAAAAAAATAAATAAATAAAGGCTTGCAACGTTACAGCCTGCCCCATCAATGCAAGTCTATGGGAGAGGGTGTGATGGCCGTCGCGCCCCCTTCCCATAGACTTGCATTGATGGGGCAGGCCGTAACGTCACAAGGGGGCAGGCCTGAACACGGAAACCCGCACACAACGTCCAGGAACTCAATGTTCCGGAGTGAGGTGGAATTTTGCGGATGCTGGGGAGCAGATTAACCCTTTAAGCTGGTTATACACATATGACAGCTTACGGACGCCCCCTCCCATAGACATGCATTGAGGAGGTGGGGCGTGGCGTCATGATGGGGAGGGGCTATGACATCACGAGATCCCATCGCCGGCTCCAGCATTTGGAACAAACATTTCCGAACGCTGAGCAGTGGAGTACCCCTTTTAAAGCTGCTCCCAACCTTCTGTAGTTGTCAGCCGAATGCAGCTATTCCTCTCTTCCATAAGCTCTGTTTGGCTGGCTATGTGGGTCAAGGGAAGTAAGTTGCTCCTGGACAACTCTGGTAAAGGCTTTTTCACCCTTAGGAAAGGGGATGGGACAAGTTAGTCAGCTGCTTCTGCCAAAATCGGTGGGTTTCAGTATACTTTGCTCTTTTTTTGTGTATGAACACCTAAAGCCTTTCATAGGAGACTACTGCATAAGGTGCCAACCAAGTGGGTTTGGGATCAATAGAGGATTGAACTTTCCACTTGAAGCCCACGTGACTAGACCAAAGCTTTATCTTCCTTGTCACATTTTTGAGAGCCCTTCTGACCACCTTCTAATGGGTTGAGTAGAGACTGAGAAGGCTTGTCCTGAACCTCGATGACCAATGACGTGTTCATGGCTCCTGCCATTGTCTCCACCCTAGTATCTTTCGAATAGAGCTGCCTTTTCCATTCAGCATGAACCTCTCATAAAAATGTCCAGAACAAAATGAAACCATCAATATGCCATTGAAGAGCATGCAGATGGTTTCCATCATCTTGGTTTCTTAGCCGTTGGAATTGGAGGAGAAAATCCACCTTCAACCCGTCCTTACAACCATCAGTCCCTTGGTCTTTTGAGATTCATTTGTGAATTTCCATTTAATGGATGTCTATAAGGAGCTCCTCATAGGTCTTAGATCTTTTTTAAATGCCCCCAAGAACCGTTTTATATTGGAATTGTTGGGGAGTCTTGGCTCTTTCAACCTCATGAATGACATTTTCATGATCAATAGGCATCTAGTATTGAAACTTTCATGAACCACAAGGAAGAACTAAATGTTGGCACCCCTCAAATTATTCTAGAAAATAAAGTATTTCTCACAGAAAAGGATTGCAGTAACACGTTTTGCTATACACATGTTTATTCCCTTTGTGTGTATTGGAACTAAAGCAAAAAAGGATGAAAAAAAGCAAATTGGATATAATGTCACACCAAATTCCAAAAATGGGCTGGACAAAATTATTGGCACCCCTAACTTAATAATTGGTTGCACACCCTTTGGAAAAAATAACTGAAATCAGTCGCTTCCTATAACCATCAATAAGCTTCTTACACCTCTCAGCCGGTATGTTGGACCACTCTTCCTTTACAAACTGCTCCAGATCTCTTATTGGAAGACGCCTTTTCCCAACAGCAATTTTAAGATCTCTCCACAGGCGTTCAATGGGATTTAGATCTGGACTCATTGCTGCCACTTCAGAATTCTCCAGCGCTTTGTTGCCATCCATTTCTGGGTGCTTTTTGACGTATGTTTGGGGTCAATGTCCTGCTGGAAGACCCAAGATCTCAGATGCAAACCCAGCTTTCTGACACTGGGCTGTACGGTGCGACCCAAAATTGGTTGACAATCCTCAGATTTCATGATGCCTTGTACACATTCATGGCCCCCAGTGCCAGAGGCAGCAAAACAACCCAAATCATCATTGAACCTCCACGATATTTCACTGTAGGTACTGTGTTCTTTTCTTTGTGGGCCTCATTCCATTTTCGGTAAACAGTAGAATGATGCACTTTACCAAAAAGCTTTATCTCGGTCTCCTCTGTCTACAAGACATTTTCCCAGAAGGATTTTGGCTTACTCAAGTTCATTTTGGCAATATGTAGTCTTTCTTTTTTATGTCTGTGTCAGCAGTGGGGTCCTCCTGGGTCTCCTCCCATAGTGTTTCATTTCATTTAAATGTCGAAGGATAGTTTGCGCTGACACTGATGCTCCCTGAGCTTGCAGGACAGCTTGAATATCTTTGGAACTTGTTTGGGGCTGCTTATCCACCATCCGGACTACCCTGCATTGACACCTTTCATCAATTTTTCCCTTCCGTCCACAGCCAAGGAGATTAGCTACAGTGCCATGGGTTGCAAACTTCTTGATAATGTTGCGCACTGTAGACAAAGGCAAATCTAGATCTGTGGAGATGGACTTGTAACCTCGAGATTGTTGACATTTTTCCACAATTTTGGTTCTCAAGTCCTCAGACAGTTCTCTTCTCCTCTTTCTGTTGTCCATGCTTAGTGTGGCACACACAGACACAATGCAAAGACTAAGTGAACTTCTCTCCTTTTTATCTGCTTTCAGGTTACTTGCCCCAGGTGAGTTTAAAAGAGCATCACATGCTTGAAACTGTTTTATTTTTCCATAATGTTGTCCAGCCAATTTTTGGAGTTTGGTGACATTATGTCCAATTTGCTTTTTTTCCCCTCCCTTTTTTGGTTTAGTTCCAATACACACAAAGGGAATAAACACATGTTTTGCTATACACATGTTACTGCAATCCTTTTCATGGAGAAATACTTCATTTTCTAGAGAAATTTCAGGTATGCCAACATTTACGGCCATGACTGTATAGAGTCAGTGGTCATCACTGTCTTAAAGGGGCTGTCCGACAGGAGGTTAATTTAGTCATAACCTGCCAGACAGTAATGGGAGTGCTTAGGGACATTCAGTGCTTGTCTTGGGGCTAAATGGGTGTGTTGTGAGTCCACCATAAAACTGCTGCTTTCTTTTTGTGAAACGGCTCTTTCCTGTTGGTGTCCCAGGATCCCACTCATTGCAGCACAGCTGAGCCTCCCTTTCATGCGCGCTGTGCATGAAACTACAATTCCCTGCAGACCTGAGGAGAATGACCTTCCTCCCACCCAGCGGTCGCTCCACCCATTAAAGCACAGACAAGCTCCCTTCCAACACCTGACAAGTGTCTCGGGCCACACTGCAAAAGCTGAAAGAACACTCATTTTGTGCGCTGCTAAAAATAAACCTCTGGGCAAAGATCACATAAGAATTGTGACACCAGCCATCAAACACAGGAAGAGTTACGAATTCTATGAACCACACTACCTTTATATCCCTGTAGCACAGTCAAATAAAGACATATCATGAAATACCCCTTGTAAGTTCTTCCTTTTAGTTTTGAGGATCTGGTTTATGGGCTTTTCAGGGATGGGATTTATGGAACCGTAGGCCAAAAAGACACCATTCTGAATGCAGATCATTTCCCCCCCCCCCCCCCCCCCCCCCCGGGCCAGATCTCTAAATGCCTCACTGGACCATGGAGTCTGGTTAGAACACTTTCCTGGTTACTTAAAAACTGTCAACAATTGCCTGACAGATCTTATTGCCTCCAAGTCCATGGCTGAACGGCACCATAATACCCATGACGTCCCTGCGTGTTGACATATGAAGTTTCAGTGCAAATATGCATATGCTGTTCCGGCTATTTGGTAGTTTGTGAACTTTCCCTGATAAAGACCTCACAAGTCAACTGTCCAGCGTGATGATGGTTTCCAAACGTAAAAAGAGCAATGTCTTGTGTATACAGCCCCCTATATAGACTATGGATCTCCATGGTAACTGACTACAAACAAACCCTGTGTAGTCTGATCCTGTAGTCATGTGTTACTCCACCTGTACCCTCTTGGTAACATATAGTCCAGGTTTCCTAACCAGTGTGCCTCCAGCTGATGCAAAACTATAACCCCCAGCGTGCTGTCCAGGCATGCTGGGGGTTGTAGTTTTGCAACAGCTGGTGGTACACTTGTTTGGGAAACACTGCTATAGACAGTAGATCTTTATTCTATCAGTATATATAGTAGTTATACACCTCTATCTGTATACTGCTGCTTCTGTCTATATGGGATCAGGATATTTAGTAATTATACACCTCTCTTCCAGTGCTATCTGTATACTGCTGCTATCTCTATGGGATCAGTGTTTGTATATATAGTAGTTATATACCTCTTGCCCAGCTCTATCTGTATACTGCTGCCACTCTCTATGGGATCAGGATATATAATATATATATATAATAATATAATATATCCGCACTCACCGCAAGGATCTCGACTCAATTCTCTAACCTGGAACGGCCGGGGACTTAGGCTGCAGAACTGTGTGGCACTCAGAGGCCAACCACCAGTGTTTTTATGCAAGCTAGCGCTTCATCCGGCCTATATATCGGGATATATAGTAGCTATACATTTCCCCTCCAGCTCTATCTGTATACTGCTGCTATCTCTATGGGATCAGTGTGTATATAGTAGTTATATACCTCTTGCCCAGTTCGATCTGTATACTGCTGCCGCTCTCTCTCTATGGGACCAGGATATATAGTAGTTATACACCTCCCCTCCAGCTCTGTCTGTATACTGCTGCTATCTCTATGGGATCAGTGTATATAGTAGTTATATACCTCTTGCCCAGCTCTATCTGTATATTGCTGCCGCTCTCTCTCTATGGGACCAGGATATATAGTAGCTATACACCTCCCCTTCAGCTCTGTGTCTATCTACTGCTGCTATCTCTGGGATCAGTATATATATATTTAGTAGTTATACACCTCCGGCTCTGTCTGTATATTGCTGCTTTCCCTATGGGATCAGTATATCCCCCCCCCCCCCATCCATAGTTAAAGGCTTTATAACAGCCACCTGACACTTATATCCAGCTGCACGTGTTTGATGCCTTTGCGCAATATATAGTTTGGGATTTCAGGTGTTTGGGGTAAAGTGTTGTTTGTACTTCTCTAATAAAGGGCAGTGTATTGGAGATGTCTCCTCCGAGCTTTGCTGCTCCGAGGCCTCACGGGGGAGAGGAAGGGCTGATAATAGGGCTGGGAATAGTGATCAGTAAACCTGGATCCACCCCGCAGCTGCAGTCCTGACTATTAATCCTCCAGCCAGACACAAAGGTGTCAGGTGTTGTGTCCGACGCTCCATTGTGTCTGGGTACAGATCTCTATAGCAGTCTCTGGCCATAGACGGAATGATCGTCCCTGTATACACGTAGAGTCCATATGGGTAAACATGTGATCGATGGGACCCCCGGGGTCACTAGAACATGTGTAACACCCCCATACCTCCTTACCACTTGGCTATTTTTGTTCCATAGACTTTGAATGGAGCGGCAGTGTCCTCTTCTGTCTTTTTTTCAACAATTGTGCTTTAAAGGGGTACCCAACTGGGCAGCGTTCTGAACTAAATGTTCCGAACGCTGTTTTTGCGCTGAGGGGGTTGGTCACGCCCCTCATAACATCATGGCCACGCCCCCTCAATGCAAGTATATGGGAGGGGGCGTCACGCCCCCTCCCATAGACTTGCATTGAGGGGGCTCGGCTGTGACCTCTCGAGGGGCATAGCTGACCCCCGTAGCGCAAAAATCAGTGTACAGAACATTTACTGCTGGACAGTGGGGTACCCCTTTTTAAATATGGTTGTCTGAATGAGACCCTATATAAAATATTCCTGTGAAGATTGAAGAGTTCAGAGGTTACAGTCCGTCTTATACAATATCCATTGGGGGAACAGACAGACATAGGGGCTCCATTAGCCGCCATTGCAGATGTGAAATGGGGTATTAGGCTGCGTTCACATGGTCGTCTAGATCCGTCCCGTTCTTCTTCCGTCAAAAATAAAAACAGACTTAAAAAAAATAAAATAAAAAAAATTGACAATAACTGATGTAAACTGATGTTATCCGTTTGTATCTGTTATTGTTCAGTTAATAAACCAAAAATAAAGCATGCTCAGAAGTAAAAACGGATGCAAGCGGATGACATTAAAGGCTCATCCCATAGACTTCAATGTTAAAGGGGTACTACCATGCTGACAACTTATTCCCTATCTAAATGATAGGGGATAAGTTGCCTGATCGCGCTGGGGACCCCCGCGATCTCGCATGCAGCACCCCGCTCTCATCAGGCCCCGGAGTATCATGACGTCACGGCTCCGCCCCCATGTGACGTCATGCTCCGCCCCTCAATGTAAGCCTATGGCAGGGGGCGAGACAGCTGTCTCACCCCCTGCCATAGACTTGCATTGAGGGGCAGAGCGTGATGTCACACAGGGGCGGAGCTGTGACGTCACAATCACCGGCCCCGTCATCAGACCCGGAGCGGATGTTCGCTCAGGGGCCTGATGAGAGCGGGGTGCTGCGTGCGAGATCGCGGGGGCCCCCTGCGGCAGGACCCCGCGCGATCATGCAACTTATCCCCTATCCTTTTACATAGGGGATAAGTTGTCAGCACGGTAGTACCCCTTTTAAATTTACTGTATCCATTTTCTTCCGTTTTGTTGACGGAAGAAAAAATACTGCATGTGCCATTTTTTTCTGCCGTAAAATTGACGTTAAAAAAAAAAATTATAAAAAAAAAAAAACGGAAATGAGTGCAGACTGGGTACAAACGGAGGTAAACGGATTGTAAAAAAAATAAAAATAATAAAAATCCGATTGACGTGAATGGGATTTTTTTTAAACCATTTTTTTTAAATATGTTTACAGCCTGCAAGAACAGAACCAAAACTGATATAAAAAAAAAAAACGGGGACAGATGGGCGTGTGAACGCAGCCTTACACAGCAAGGGAACCTGAGGGACCTTGTTTTAAGTCGATAGGGGTCTATCGGATGCTGCCAGTGCGACTGATCTGGCACCGCGTTGTGATTTCCGTCTTATCGAAAACCATGAGACAAATGTAAACGGAGACTTACGGAGTTGTTGGTTACATTCCTTACCCAATAAAGGCTCCATAATGGGCCGTCCTTAGGTCAGATCTCTTATCGATGTCCATGTTCTTATCGATGCGCCATGTATCGATGCCCAAAATATTATGGTACAATAGTAACTTTGTCTGCTCAAAACTCTAGGCATAAAGCTCGGATGTTTGGGCTTTTGGGGGGGGGGGGGAATCCTGAT
This sequence comes from Hyla sarda, assembly GCF_029499605.1. NCBI lineage: Eukaryota > Metazoa > Chordata > Amphibia > Anura > Hylidae > Hyla > Hyla sarda. Next base: position 414,305,438 of record NC_079192.1, read on the forward strand.
ACCCCCTTTATTGGAGATCAGTGATGAACCCCTAAGGCTGGTAATGTCATATGCTCGGACCCATAGGGGAAAGAAAAGCTTAAAGGGGTATTCCAGGCAAAAACTTTTTTTTACATATCAACTGGCTCCGGAAAGTTAAACAGATTTGTAAATTACTTCTATTAAAAAAATCTTAATCCTTCCAATAGTTATTAGCTTCTGAAGTTTTCTGTCTAACTGCTCAATGATGATGTCACGTCTCGGGAGCTGTGCATGATGGGAGAATATCCCCATAGGAACTGCACAGCTCCCGGGACGTGAGTCATCAGAGAGCAGTTAGACAGAAAACAGCAACTCAACTTCAGAAGCTAATAACTATTGGAAGGATTAAGATTTTTTAATAGAAGTAATTTACAAATCTGTTTAACTTTCCGGAGCCAGTTGATATATTAAAAAAAATTTTTTTGCCTGGAATAAATACCCCTTTAATTCAGTTCTACAAAAGATATTGTACCGATTAATATGGTAGAATATGTTGTTTGTAAGAAATACAGTTTTGTTAATTGGCACACGAAATATAGAACTTGGCTCGACCACCAGAAACGAAACCCTCCGTATTCTGCTGTATCGGGCAGTGCTGTGGGCAGCCCCAAATAACAGTGGTCAGCCATAAAGGCGAATAACATGGATTATCTGCTTACGTTGGTGCCGTCAGGAAAGGTGGGATATATTAGGCAGCAAATAACCGGTTAGTCCTTAAAGGGGTACTCCGCTGCTCAGTGTTTGGAACAAACTGTTCCAAAAGCTGTAGTCGGCGCCGGGAGCGTGTGATGTCATAGCCCTGCCCCCTCATGATGTCCCACCCCCTCAATGCAAGTCTAAGGGATGGGGTGTGACGGCTGTCACACCCCCTCCCATAGACTTGCATTGAGGGGGTGGGACGTGGCCTCTTGAGGGGGTGGGGCTATGACGTCACGAGCTCCCGTGACGGCTCCAGCGTTCGGAACAGTTTGTTCCAAACGCTGAGCAGCGGAGTAACCCTTTTTAAAGGGGTATTCTGGGTTTATACATCTTATCCCCTAACCAGAGGATAAGGGATAAGATGTATGATCGCAGGGGTCCCAACGCTGGCCTTCTGTGCTGGGCGCTGCCTCCAAGACGGGGACGTCACGGTTATGCCCCCTTGTGATGTCACCCCACTTCCTCTCCATTTATGTCCATGGGAGGGGGCGTGACGGTGTCCCGCCCCCTCCCATAGACATAAATGGAGAGGAAGTGGCGTGACATCAATTCTCCGTTTCGGAGGCAGCACCCGGCACAGAATGCTGCACAGAGATCGCGGGGGGTCCCCAGCGGCGGGGCCCCTGCCATCATACATCTTCTCACCTATCCTTTGGATAGGCTGTATAAACCTAGAATACCACTTCAAATTTGATGTGGGGTCTGAGCCACTGTGACAAAGACCGAATTGTGGTATCTAAGCAACTGGGTGACATCTCCAAAATGGTTGGTCTTGTGGGGCGTTCTCTGTATAGGGTGGTTGGTGCCTACTAAAATGCTCCAAGAAATGACTACCGGTGAGTCCAAGACCACCAACAATCCAAGATTTGATATTTTCCTTGTTCTTTTCCAATGGAGTAACTGAATAATCCCTGAATATTGGCGGGCCTAAAGGGGTACTCCGGTGGAAAATTATTATTATTAATAATAATAATAATATATATATATATATATATATATATATATATATATATATATATACATTTATTTTTATTTTTTTAAATCAACTGGTGCCAGAAAGTTAAACATATTTGTAAATTACTTCTATTAAAAATATTTGTCCTTCCAGTACTTATTAGCTGCTGAATACTACAGAGGAATTTTTTTTTCTTTTCTGAACACAGTGCTCTCTGCTGACATCTCTGTCCATTTTAGGGACTGTCCAGAGCAGCATATGTTTTCTATGGGCATTTTCTCCTACTCTGCACTGTTCTTAAAGGGACTCCGGTGAAAAACTTTTTTTTTTTTTTTTTTTTTTTTTTTTTTTTATAATCAACTGGTGCCAGAAAGTTAAACAGATTTTTAAATTACTTAAAAAATCTTAATCCTTCCTGTACTTATTAGCTGCTGAATACTACAGTGGAAATTATTTTCCGTTTGAAACACAGAGCTGTCTGCTGACATCACGAGCACAGTGCTCTCTGCTGACATCTGTCCATTTTAGGAACTGTCCAGAGTAAAAGGAAATCCCCATAGCAAACATATGCTGTTCTGGACGGTTCCTAAAATGGACAGAGGTGTCAGCAGAGAGCACTGTGGTCATGATGTCAGCAGACAGCTCTGTGTTTCAAAAAGAAAATCATTTCTGCTGTAGTAGTCAGCAGCTAATAAGTACAGGAAGGATTAAGATTTTTTAATAGAAGTAATTTACAAATATGTTTAACTTTCTGGCACCAGTTGATTAAAAAAAAAAAAAAAAAGTTTTGCACCGGAGTACCCCTTTAAAATGGACAGAGGTGTCAGCAGAGAGCACTGTGCTCGTGATGTCAGCAGAGAGCATGGTGTTCCAAAAAGAAAATAATTTCCTCTGTAGGATTCAGCAGCTAATAAGTACTGGTAGGATTAAGATTTTTTTAATAGAAGTAATTTACAAATATGTTTAACTTTCTGGCACCATAAATAAATAAATACATTTTCCACCGGAGTACCCTTTTAAGGACTGCGTTGGGGACCACTGCTGTAGAGTGAAGTGCTGTAAAAGCTGCTAACATCTTGGTGCTGATACCACAGGACAACTTCAGAGGTGTTGTGTAGTCTCGGCCATGACGGGTCGGCCATGGTTGTGATGTTGCTGCTGGTCGGTGAAGGCTCCGGAGGACACTTCTCACCTGCTTATTCCTCCTTGGCAGGTGTCATGTAGAAACTATTAATCCCCACGACGCCCACAAGGCTGCAGGGCCTGAAACCTGCCGAACGTAACTAGTTTAGCTGGTTGGTCTCATCCGACCGGTGCGTGAAGACGACCCTAGGAATCTCAGGAACTTCACTGTTATGGCTCAAGCATGAAGTCTGCTCTGAGGGGAGGCAGAATGAGCCGCAGCCTCTTCATCTTATGATCGGTGGGGATCCCAGCAGTCCGATCCTCACCAGTCACTTAGGTTGCAAACCATAAATAGTTAAAGGGGTAAAAATATATATATATATATATATTAAACTGGTGCCAGAAAGTTCAACAGATTTGTAAATTACTTCTATTACAATTTTTTAATCCTTCCAGTACTTATCAACTGCTCTATGCTCCACAGGAAGTTCTTTTCTTTTTGAATTTACTTTCTGTCTGACCACAGTGCTCTCTGCTGACACCTTTGTCCATTTTAGGAACTGTCCAAAGTGGGAGCAAATCCCCATAGCAAACCTATCCTGCTCTGGACAGTTCCTGACATGGACAGAGGAGGTCAGCAGAGAGCACTGTGGTCAGACAGAAAGGAAATTCAAATAGAAAAGAACTTCCTCTGTAGTATACAGCAGCAGCTAAGTACAGGAAGGATTAATATATATATATATAATATTTTTTCTTTTTTTTTTTTTTTTTTTTATAGAAGTAATTTACAAATCTGTTACTTTGTGGCACCAGTTTATAAAAAAAAAAAAAAAAAAGTGGAGTACCCTTTTAAATGATCATGTATACCAGAATACTGAGATGAGAGAGAGAGAGCGCGCTAGAGGTGAGCAAATCTTGTTAAGGAAGAACTCCAGAGACCTGTTCCCCATATCATTTACACTCAACATCACTTGTCTCTACAGTGTCTTCTGTTCCATTACGGCTGCATCCATGTTTTTATATCTGTAACTGGGGAATGTGATCACCAGTCTGATCCACAGAAAATCACATTGCTTACAGGGGTTCTCCACTGCCCCAGTGTTCAGAACATTTAGTTCTGAAAGCTGGCTGCGGGGTCACAACATCACAGCCACGCCCCATTGTAACATCACGCCACACCCCCTCAAAGCAAGTCTCTGGGAGGGGGCTATCCTTCATATAAGATGGGGATAGGCATAAGGCTATCCTTCATATAAGATAGGGATAGGCAGAAGACTATCCTTCATATAAGATAGGGATAGGCATAAGGCTATCCTTCATATAAGATAGGGATAGACATAAGGCTATCCTTCATATAAGATAGGGATAGGTATAAGGCTATCCTTCATATAAGATAGGGATAGGCATAAGGCTATCCTTCATATAAGATAGGGATAGGCATAAGGCTATCCTTCATATAAGATAGGGATAGGCATAAGACTATCCTTCATATAAGATAGGGATAGGCATAAGGCTATCCTTCATATAAGATAGGGATAGGCATAAGGCTATCCTTCATATAAGATAGGGATAGGCATAAGGCTATCCTTCATATAAGATAGATAGGCATAAGGCTATCCTTCATATAAGATAAAGATAGGCATATGGCTATCCTTCATATAAGATAGAGATAGGCATAAGGCTATCCTTCATATAAGATAGGGATAGGTATAAGGCTATCCTTCATATAAGATAGAGATAGGCATAAGGCTATCCTTCATATAAGATAGATAGGCATAAGGCTATCCTTCATATAAGATAGGGATAGGCATAAGGCTATCCTTCATATAAGATAGGGATAGGTATAAGGCTATCCTTCATATAAGATAGGGATAGGTATCAAGGCTATCCTTCATATAAGATAGGGATAGGTATAAGGCTATCCTTCATATAAGATAGGGATAGGTTATAAGGCCTATCCTTCATATAAGAGAGATAGGCATAAGGCTATCCTTCATATAAGATAGGGATAGGCATAAGGCTATCCTTCATATAAGATAGAGATAGGTATAAGGCTATCCTTCATATAAGATAGGGATAGGTATAAGGCTATCCTTCATATAAGATAGGGATAGGCATAAGGCTATCCTTCATATAAGATAGGGATAGGCATAAGGCTATCCTTCATATAAGATAGGGATAGGCATAAGGCTATCCTTCATATAAGATAGAGATAGGTATAAGACTATCCTCTCATATAAGATAGGGATAGGTATAAAGGCTATCCTTCATATAAGATAGATATAGGCATAAGGCTATCCTTCATATAAGATAGAGATAGGTATAAAGGCTATCCTTCATATAAGATAGAGATAGGTATAAAGGCTATCCTTCATATAAGATAGGGATAGGTATAAGGCTATCCCTCATATATGATATGTAACCACAGACCCTGTATACAGGTCCCCCCCCTTACGTGAGTGGCCTCCGGCGGATGAGACCTTCTCCGTGACAAATGTGTTTTTCACTCCGTTGTGCGCAGATCTAAACACGAATGAGACATCTATTTTTTGGTTTTATTTATATTGACCTTTAATCCTTCAGCGATTCCTATTATGCAAAACAAAGATCAAGGGTACTTGTCCTTCTACGCACAAGGGAACGAACATCTGTGCAAATAGTCTCCTATTAATGTCTTTCCAAGGCTTTCATATTAAAAGTTGTTGCCGGTTGGGGAGGGGGGTGGGGGGGGGGGTAGGGCCGCGATATTGGGAAGGGGGTTTGCGCTATTTAATTGGGTGACTGTCTCGGAAAACCCTATTTTATATACCTGCCCCCATTCTAGGCACCTTCCTCCTTGAGATATGCTGGTATAAAGCCAAGGTTTCCAAACGGTGGACCTCCCGTCATTGCAAAACTGCAACTCCCAGCATGCCCGGACAGCCTTTGGCTGTCCGGGCATGCTGGGAGTGTGCAGTTTTGCAACAACTGGAGGTCCACAGTTTGGAGGCCACTCGTATAAATCGATCATAAAGTAAATTAATCCTAAGCGGGTAACCTGTCAGGAAGTGTTCAATCCACCTACAGTGCCTCCGCAGGGGAAAGTTAGTATTACACATTTCTCACTTCATTAAATCAGTCTCTCTCTTTCTCACTTCTTT